>NC_057810.1:313462196-313596154 GCF_018294505.1 Triticum aestivum
TGAAATACAAAAGCCCTTCCCGTGTATAGTGCATGTACAGTGCGTAATAAGGAGGAACTGTCACACCCTAGCTAGTCATGCATTAGAGTGTTGCATCATGTTTATTCTTTCACCAGAAACCTGAAATGGGGATGACAGAACCCCCAGTCCCCTCTGAAACCAACTAGCGTTTACTAAAAACTTTTTCAATGAACCTGAAATGCCCTTCTAAAATGCCCATCATTTTTGTCTTGGTTCAGAACCTCTGCCAAAAGTGATGCACATTTTCCTAGGCCATCTTAGGGTTTTTGAATTAAATCATAAATATTTGAATTTGGGCATTTAAAATTATATAAAATATTTAAATGCTCAAATATCTCCAAACTAAAATGTTTCATGTTGGAAATAATCCAACTACGGACCAGGAGTAGTTTGGTGATTTTAGGAGTTGGCTAAGTATTTTATTTAATTCAACAAAGTTGCAGAAGTATTAAAAAAACAGAAAACAGAAAGAAATGGAAAAACTTACCTGGTGCCCAGCACCCGGCCCACCTGCCGGCCCAGCCCAGCGCCGCTCCAGCGAGCTGCTTGCCGGCCAGGCAGGCAGGTAGGTGCCCGATGGCGACCGCAGCGCGCGCCACGCACCTGCTCGCCGCCTCGCCGCTCCCCGCGCCCGGTGACGTCGTGGATCAGCCTCTCTCGCTCCCCCGAACCCCCCAGACACCCCCTCTCCTCTCCAGCTCCTCCCCCTCGCGCTCCCCCGCCATGGCCGACGCCACCATCGCCGTGCCTTCGTCGTAGCCGTGCTCCCCGCCACCCGTGCGTCCTCTCATCGTGTCCAGGAGCTCCGCCTCTGTCCACTCCATCAAGCAAGCCGAGCCCCGAGCGCTTGTAACGCCCGAGTCCACCACAACGACCTCGCCCGAACCGCCGTCGCCGGAGATCCCCTTCAACGCTGTCGTCGCTCCGGTCCATCTCCGGCCACACCAAGGGCTTCGTCGCACTCACTGTGAGCTTAGCCATCTTCCCCCCCCCCTCCTTTTCTTTCTCCCGAGCTGTGTAGCGACCTCCCGGAGCTCAACCGCACCCACCGCCATGGAGCTCGTCGCCGACGTGCTCCCGGTCACCCTCCGACCACTCCACGGTGTCCATCATGCTCACCGTGTCACTTGGCACCTAGCTAGCCACTCCCCGAGCCTCACCGACCCCTCTAGCGTCAAGTTCGTCTTCGGCCGAACCCCGGTGGCCGCCAAAGTCGTCGCCGGCGCCAACTCCGGCCACCCCGACCAAAACGGACTCCACCAAGAGCTGCGGCTCGTCCTCAGCTCCACTCCGGTGGTCTCCGCGACCCATTTGGTGGCCGAAACGGCCAAAACCACTTTCGCCGTCGCGTCGGGCTCGCCGGCGGCTAAACGCCGGTGCAGCCGACCCGGGTTTGACCACGGGTGGGCCCTGGTTGACTCCCCTGAGTCAATGACAGGTGGGGCCCAGCCCTGTTAATTAAACAGGTTTAGTTTTAATTAAACTTTAATTAATCTAATCACACTGACACGCGGGACCCACTGTCAGGTTTGACCCGGACGTGTTCCGTTGACCTGCTGACGTCACACTGACATCAGGCTGACGCAATAATTGATTTTCTGGAATTAATCTAATATAGGAAATTCCAGAATATAGTTTAAACTTCAAAAATTCATAACTTTTATTCTGTAACTCCAAATCAGACAAATTATATATGAAAAATGATCAGAAAAATCCAATCTATCCATCTGTACTATTTTCATGCATGATTAAACAAGTTAACCTGATGTTTAATGCAGAAAAAGGAAAAGCACTTTAAAAGGCCATGTTTGAGTTTGAAATTTGAATCTTTTATTCAAATTGGTTCAAACCCTTCTGGTCTTAGTTGCATTAGCCCAACACACTCATATTGCTATGTTTCATGCATGCATCATATTGTTGCACATTGTTTGGTGATGGTTGTGTATCGGTGTTCTTTGCGGCAGGTTCTGCCCCCGAAGAGTACCATGATTACCCTAACGAAGAACCGTATCAGTGCATCGAACCATCAGGCAAGCAACCAACCATTTGATCATATCGATACAATCCCATGTTCTCGCTCCTGCTCTCTTTTACTGCATTAAGACAACGCGTTTCAAACTGCTGTGTGCTACGGTAGTTGAACCCATTTCCTCTGCATGACCTGTCATTGCCACAGTAACTAGATGAAACCCACTAGCATGTGTAGGAGTTGATTGAGCCATATGTATGTGTTGTTCCTACCTTGCTATGCCTGCTATGCTTAGAGTCGTGTCAGGTCTGGTTCATCTGGGTGATGGCTAGAGTGAAATGATTATGTCGGTAATGAGAGTGGTGTGGTGAACACGATTTGGTAAAGGTATCGATGAGAGGCCATGTAGGAGTATATGGTGGGTTGTTTCATTGAAGCCGACCTTAAGCACTGAGATCTGTATGTGTGATTTAAGATACAGCTACTACCATGCATTGGGCCCTGAAATATGACCCCGCTTGACTTCTTATTCACCCTAGCTCTCTGTCCAGAAGTTGCAAGTAGTTTCTGGTGTTTGTAGCCTACTGGAGGCCGTGGACAGCGCTGACCGTAGGGGTGGGCTGTGATGCGGTAGGTACGTGGCCGGGTGTACCGAATACCCGTTAGGTATCTCGGGAACCCTGTTCACATCGTTCGGGGCCGTATGGGAAACCTCGGCCGGACTCCCTGCGGATGGAACCTGGATAGGCGATAAACCTGGACTAGAGGCTTAAGTGTTTAGGTAGGTCGTGGTCTACACCCACGTCGGCTTTCGCTTGAAGTCTGCCGAGCACATGTCGTGTGCAGAAGAAGTACACCCCTGCAGGGTTATCATGATCTATTCGAATAGCCGCGTCCGCGGTAAAGGACTACTTGGTTGCCTATACAGTTCATAGACAAGTAAATGGAAACTACTAAAAGCCTCAAGATAAGTGTGAGTGCCGAGGATGGCTCTTCCGTAGGAAGATGGAGGTGGATCCTCGGTAGTGTATTGAAGTGGAGAGTAGTGGACTCGTGTGCGCAAAACCATTTCAAGTTGGAGTCTCGTAGGTTAGCCTAGCCAAGAGTCAAAGCTGGCTTGCTGCAATAACTCCACCAACCCTTCTTGATAATATGCATGTATGTAGGATCTGATGTAAGTCTTGCTAAGTACCTTTGTACTCATGTTGCTATAATTTACATTTTTACAGAAGACGCTGCAACCCCTTCTGATGGGTTCTACGTAGACGTTGACATCAATGAGTAGGCTAAGGCCCAGGTGGTGATCCTGAGCTTGTGAAGGACCACATAGTATAGCTAGGCTTTCCAAGCCTCTTTTATTTTACTAGTTGTCTGTACTCAGACAAGTTACTTCCGCTGCTGGTTTGTATGACTGTATGACTTGAATGCTGGGTCGTGTGACCCGTACCTTTGTGTATGTTATGTATGGCTCTCTGAGCCTTAAATAAAGTACTTGTGTCATAGAGTCATGTTGTGATGCCTTGTTGTGTTTGCACATATCGAGCATATTGTGTGTATGATTGGAATGCTTGATATGTGTGGGATCTGACTACCTAGTTGTTTATCCTTAGTAGCCTCTCTTACCGGGAAATGTCTCCTAGTGTTACCACTGAGCCATGGTAGCTTGCTACTGCTCTGGAACACTTAGGCTGGCCGGCATGTGTCCTTCTTCGTTCCTGTGTCTGTCCCTTCGGGGAAATGTCACGCATTGAGTACCGGAGTCCTGTTAGCCCGCTATAGCCCGGTTTACCGGAGTCCTGCTAGCCCAGTGCTACAGCCCGGACCCACTTGCTGATGACCGACACGTTCGTTGCTGGGTCATGGATGCCTGTCCCTGTAAGCACTGTGCCACTTTGGGTTTACGACTAGTCATGTCAGCCCGGGCTCTTTATCATATGGATGCTAGCGACACTATCATATACGTGAGCCAAAAGGCGCAAACGGTCCCGGGCAAAGGTAAGGCGACACCCGTGGGGATACCGTGCGTGAGGCCGCAAAGTGATATGGGGTGTTACAAGCTAGATCGATGTGACATCGAGTCGGGGTCCTGACAGCGTTGGCATCAGAGCCAGGACTGCCTGTAGGTTCTCCAAGCCAAACTGGTCGATGTTGAGTCTAGAAATTCTTTAGTTATATGTAGGGGAATTGTTTGTGGGTTGGCACGTAAGGCTCTTTTTACTCCTTTATCTTATGACATTCTGATCTGAGTCAGTCTATTCTTCCACCGGGGGTTAAGGAATTAGGATCTATTCTCTCTATCAGGATCACGTGTTACTAATCAGTAGTACCTTATAGGTTTGATGGATACAAGCCTAGTTCAATTCTACTACCACATTATGTTGCTAGGATGGACTCAGAACTTGTTATGATGATGTTGAGTGTGTATGAAATCCTTTGTTAAATGTCTCAAAATCCTTCTTGAGCATTTACAGCTATTATGCTGCCGAAATTTTGTTAGAAATTCTAATGCCTTTGCATTATGATTGTGTTTTCAGATGGCCACTCGCGACCTCAGTCAAGTGGTTCGCCTGACTCGATGCCTAGATGTACCCGGTCATACCGCCATGTTGGTCAGGGTAATGACTGAGGCTGGATACCGTTGGTATCCTGAGTACACGGTCGAAGAGCAATTCCGAGACTTTAATCAAAGCCAGTATCTCTGCACTGTCAGGATATTTCCATCTTATCCTGGGTCCACCGAGCCCCTTCACTGCTCCTATGGACTCGGGGTTACTATTGAGATGGCTGTGCAGGACGCCGCCTACTCTATGATGACCATCATGCGAGTTAGGTCTGGCCTATTTCGGGACTCTGATTTCCGGTATATGCCAGGATCACTTCCGGGAGCACAAGGGTATCTCCAGGCTATCTATGCTGACCCCACCCAGGAGGATTCACGGACTCGCACCACTGCTGAGATGCTCGAGGATAAGGACCGTGAAAATCGGGCCTTGAGGTTAGAGCTCTTCAATACCCGTGCTGACCACTGGGCCACATTGACTCGGTTTGCACCGGCGGTGCAAGCTGGATATTCGGATATGCGCGATCTCTATCCTGTGAGATCTGCTCTGCCAGACGTGATGGGTTGGCGTGATGTAGGAGGCATCACCCCACCTCGCGGTCCCCGCAGGCCACCGTCTGTTGGTCCAAGACCTCATCCTAGTCCCTATGGTCCACAAGCTCCGCGAGATCGTCTGTTTCCGGATGATCATGTTGAGCTTCTAGGCTATGGAGGTGACTTCTACGAGGACTACTACGGATCGGTCTGAGTTAGTGGTAGTATCACTAGTTCGTGTTAGCTGTGTCGTCTATCGTCCTGCGTGACTCGTGGGATATGACCTAGTTGTATCGCATTCCGGAGGTGTAGAAAAATAATGTATAGGAGCTTGGAATGCCTCCGATGAGATGTAATCCTCTTTTCACCGTAATAGTACCTTGTTTGGTCTTGTACTAAACCTTGTATGGTGTGTATGACGATGGAATAAAGAAGCAGTTTCTGTATCTACCATGTCATACGGATGATCATCTTGCATTTCGAGTTATTCCTTACATTCTGTATCCTATGTCGGAATTTTATCATTCTGACTAAATCATTGTCTTGTTTACCTAGGATGGTCAACACGCGCACTAACCCTGCTCCTCAAGAGCAGGCCGAAGGCAGTGAAGTCAGGAATGCAAATCTGCCTCATCCTCCTTCCCTAGACGAGGTTATGATGGAAGCTGAAAGAAACAAGCGGGAGACCAACCGTTTGTTGGAGCGTATTGAATAGAACACAACACACCATCAGAGGACTAACGTGGTGTCACTCGGTGATTTCATCAAGTTACATCCACCCACGTTCCACCACTCTGTCGAGCCTCTTGACGCTGATGACTGGCTTCGCAGTATCTCTCACAAGCTGCGTTCCGCGCTAGTAGCTGAGGCCGACAAGGTCACCTTTGCTGCATATCATCTTGAAGGCCCCGCCAGTCTATGGTGGGAGAATTATGGAGCTATGCGCCCAGCGGGCCATGTCACTACTTGGGCTGAATTCAGCGAGGCTTTCCGTGAACATCACATTCCGGAGGGTCTCATGGACCGTAAACGTGAGGAATTTTGCAGTTTCACTCAGGGCCGACTCTCTCTGGATGCTTACAGCAGGGAGTTCGGTAACCTCGCACGATATGCAACTGAGGAAGTTTCTACTGATGCCAAGAAGCAAGCAAGGTTCCGTAAGGGGCTTAGTCCTGAGCTTCGCCGGGACCTCCGTCTGCATGAGTGCACATCTTTTCAGAAACTTGTTAACAAGGCCATCAGTGCTGAAACTGGTCAGACTGATTATGACGCAACACGCAAGCATGGCCGTGACATGGGTTCCTCATCCGGTGCTGGTCCTCAGAAGCGCCGCGTGTGGGTGCCCAACACCGCCCTGCCACCCAGGTTCACACCGAGGCCATCTTTCCAGGCGCCTTGCCCTGTTCAACAGTCTGCACCAGCCAAGCCCTATGGGGGTCCAACCAACAATGCTCCTCCACGTACCAGTTCCATGACTTGTTTCAAGTGTGGGGAATCTGGCCACTATATGCGTGAGTGTCCCCAGACCAACCCCAACCATTCTGCTAAAGCTGTTGGCCGTGGCAAGCCGACAGGGAAAGTGTTCCACGCCAAGCCGGCCACCGCTACACGTGGCCATGTCAACTATATCTCTGCCGAAGAAGCTCAAGAGGATCCCAACGTCGTTCTCGGTACGCTCCTTGTTAATTGCCACCCGGCATCTATTCTTTTCGATACAGGAGCCTCTCATTCATTTATATCCGAGAACTATGCTCGTTTGCATAACACCGCATTCTGTAACATGCCATCCACTATGGAAATTTCTACTCCCGGTTCTAGATGGCAGACCTCCAGGGTAAGTTATGGAAATGAAATCCAAGTCGACAGACTTGTTTTCCTTGCATCTTTGATAGCTCTCAAATTTTCAGATATTAATATCATTTTGGGTATGGACTGGATGTCAGCTCATCATGCCAAAATTGATTGCTTCTCTAGGACTGTTCAACTCACTCATCCTTCGGGGAAGATAGTCAATGTCTTGACCCGATTAGCCAAGCGACAATTATATTCTCTTAACGCCAGCCCTTTGCCAGACCTTGAGGACGTTCCGGTAGTCCGTGACTTCCCGGATGTCTTCCCAGAGGAATTGCCAGGTGTTCCACCTGACAGGGATGTTGAGTTCGTAATAGACCTCATTCCAGGAACCGTTCCGATTGCTAGAAGACCCTATAAGATGGCACCACTAGAACTAGCTGAGCTTAAGAAACAACTCGATGAGTCCTTGAAAAAGGGTTTCATCCGACCTAGTTCATCTCCGTGGGCTTGCCCCGTCCTCTTCGTCAAGAAGAAGGATGGTACGGACCGGATGGTTGTAGATTACCGACCTGTCAATTTGGTCATAATCAAGAACAAATATCCGCTCCCTAGGATCAACGACCTGTATGATCAGCTCGCTGGATCCTCAGTCTTCTCCAAAATGGATTTGAGGTTCGGCTACCATCAAATCAAAATCAGAAACGGGGACATTCCTAAAACGGCCTTTGTTACTCGTTATGGCCAATACGAGTACACCGTCATGTCCTTCGGTTTAACCAACGCTCCAGCCACCTTTTCTCGGTTAATGAACTCAATCTTCATGGAGTATTTGGATAAATTCGTCGTAGTTTATCTCGATGATATACTCATCTACTCCAAGAACGAGGAGGAACATGCCGAACATCTAAGGCTAGTGTTGAAGAAACTTCGAGAGCACCGCCTTTATGCCAAGTTTTCCAAATGTGAATTTTGGCTGTCAGAAGTGACCTATCTGGGTCATGTAATATCTGGTAAAGGTATTGCTGTTAACCCTGAGCGAGTTCAAGCCATCCTTAATTGGACTCCACCTGAATCGGTCAAGCAAGTTCGGAGTTTTCTAGGCTTAGCGAGTTATTGCCGTCGCTTTGTCGAAAACCTCTCCAAAGTTGCTAAACCTCTAACCGAACTCCTCAAGAAAGATAAAAAGTTCGAATGGACTCCACAATGTGAGCACAGCTTTCAGGAACTGAAAAGACGCCTGACTTCTGCTCCCGTACTGGTACCGCCAGACTTCTCCAAGGACTTTGTTATCTACTGTGACGCCTCGCGACAAGGACTAGGTTGCATTCTCATGCAAGATCGACACGTAATTGCTTACGCTTCACGGCAATTGCACCCACATGAGGAGAATTATCCTACTCATGATCTAGAGCTTGCAGCCGTAGTCTATGCACTTAAGACCTGGCGACATTACCTCCTCGGTAACCGTTGCGAAATATTCACTGATCACCAAAGTCTGAAGTACATTTTCACCCAACCGGATTTGAATCTCAGGCAAAGACGTTGGGTTGAGTTGATCACAGATTTCGACTTAGGAATAACTTACACCCCAGGGAAAGCCAACGTCATGGCTGATGCGCTAAGTCGTAAATCTTATTGTAACAACCTGATGTTACAACAAAGTCAACCGCTTCTCCATGAGGAATTTCGGAAGCTTAACCTTCACATTGTTCCTCAAGGATTTCTTTCCACCTTGGTAGCGAAACCTACTCTTACGGATCAAATCATCGCTGCCCAAAAGCGAGATAAGGGAATATCTAAAATCAAGGAGAACATTGCTAGCGGAGGTGCTAGTTGTTTCTCCACAAATGATCATGGTGTTGTGTACTTTGGGAACCGTTTGGTGGTTCCCAAGAACCAGCATCTACGACAGTTGATCCTTAAGGAGGCTCATGAATCCCCTCTCACCATTCATCCCGGTAGTACCAAGATGTATCAGGACCTACGCCAGAGGTTCTGGTGGACTAGGATGAAGAGAGAAATTGCTCAGTATATTGCTAGCTGCGACGTATGTCGTCGTGTAAAAGCAGAGCATCAACGGCCTGCTGGCACCCTTCAACCCTTAGCCATTCCTGAATGGAAATGGGATAAAATTGGTATGGACTTCATTACCGGTTTTCCCAGGACCAAAAGAGGGAATAATGCTATCTTCGTCGTTGTTGATCGTCTTTCCAAAGTGGCCCATTTTTTACCTGTTCGCGAGAGTATAACCGCTAGTCAATTGGCAGACTTATACATCTCACGGATAGTGTCTCTCCATGGTGTTCCTCTGGAAATTAACTCGGATCGAGGAAGTCTGTTCACCACTCGATTTTGGGAAAGTTTCCAAAATGCTATGGGAACCCGCCTTTCCTTTAGCACCGCTTTTCACCCTCAATCAAGTGGTCAAGTGGAACGCGTCAACCAGATCCTAGAAGACATGCTTCGAGCCTCTGTTATCTCATTCGGAATGGATTGGGAGAAGTGCCTTCCATTTGCCGAATTCGCTTACAACAACAGCTATCAATCTAGCTTGGGTAAAGCCCCTTTTGAAGTTCTCTATGGACGACGGTGTCGAACACCCCTTAACTGGTCAGAGACTGGGGGAAGACAATTCTTTGGCCCGGATATGATTCAGGAAGCAGAAGAGCAAGTTCGCATCGTTCGTGAAAAGTTGAAAACAGCCCAATCTCGTCAAAAGAGTCAATATGACCGAAAACATAAGGCTATGACTTTCGAGGTTGACGAGAAGGCTTACCTTCGGGTTACCCCTCTGAAGGGAACCCATCGTTTCGGTATCAAAGGCAAATTGGCTCCTCGTTACATTGGACCTTTTCGCATTCTCGCTAAACGAGGAGAAGTTGCCTACCAGTTGGAACTACCTCCGCACCTCTCCAGAGTCCACGATGTCTTCCACGTTTCTCAACTCAGGCGTTGCTTTTTGGATCCTATCCGTGGAGTGGACTACGAAACGCTTGATCTCCAAGATAATCTTACATATCGAGAGTACCCCATTCGTATCCTCGATCAGGCCGAGCGTACCACTCGACGTCATAATATCAACTTTCTGAAAGTTCAATGGTCGCACCATTCTGAGGATGAAGCAACTTGGGAAAGGGAGGATCGTCTTCGACTTGAGTATCCTGCCTTCTTCCCGGAGGAACCCAAATCTCGGGACGAGATTCTTTTGAGTGGGGGTGAGTTCTCACACCCTAGCTAGTCATGCATTAGAGTGTTGCATCATGTTTATTCTTTCACCAGAAACCTGAAATGGGGATGACAGAACCCCCAGTCCCCTCTGAAACCAACTAGGGTTTACTAAAAACTTTTTCAATGAACCTGAAATGCCCTTCTAAAATGCCCATCATTTTTGTCTTGGTTCAGAACCTCTGCCAAAAGTGATGCACATTTTCCTAGGCCATCTTAGGGTTTTTGAATTAAATCGTAAATATTTGAATTTGGGCATTTAAAATTATATAAAATATTTAAATGCTCAAATATCTCCAAACTAAAATGTTTCATGTTGGAAATAATCCAACTATGGACCAGGAGTAGTTTGGTGATTTTAGGAGTTGCCTAAGTATTTTATTTAATTCAACAAAGTTGCAGAAGTATTAAAAAAACAGAAAACAGAAAGAAATGGAAAAACTTACCTGGCGCCCAGCACCCGGCCCACCTGCCGGCCCAGCCCAGCGCCGCTCCAGCGAGCTTCTTGCCGGCCAGGCAGGCAGGCAGGTGCCCGACGGCGACCGCAGCGCGCGCCACGCACCTGCTCGCCGCCTTGCTGCTCCCCGCGCCCGGTGACGTCGTGGATCAGCCTCTCTCGCTCCCCCGAACCCCCCAGACACCCATTCTCCTCTCCAGCTCCTCCCCCTCGCGCTCCCCCGCCATGGCCGACGCCACCATCGCCGTGCCTTCGTCGTAGCCGTGCTCCCCGCCACCCGTGCGTCCTCTCATCGTGTCCAGGAGCTCCACCGCTGTCCACTCCATCGAGCAAGCCGAGCCCCGAGCGCTCGCAACGCCCGAGTCCACCGCAACGACCTCGCCCGAACCGCCGTCGCCGGAGATCCCCTTCAACGCCGTCGTCGCTTCGGTCCATCTCCGGTCACACCAAGGGCTTCGTCGCACTCACTGTGAGCTTAGCCATCTTCCCCCCCTCCTTTTCTTGCTCCCGAGCTGTGTAGCGACCTCCCGGAGCTCAACCGCACCCACCGCCGTGGAGCTCGTCGCCGACGTGCTCCCGGTCACCCTCCGACCACTCCACGGTGTCCATCACGCTCACCGTGTCACTTAGCACCTAGCTAGCCACTCCCCGAGCCTCACCGACCCCTCTAGCGTCAAGTTCGTCTTCGGCCGAACCCCGGTGGCTGCCAAAGTCGTCGCCGGCGCCAACTCCGGCCACCCCGACCCCAACGAACTCCACCAAGAGCTGCGGCTCGTCCTCAGCTCCACTCCGGTGGTCTCCGCGACCCATTTGGTGGCCGAAACGGCCAAAACCACTTTCGCCGCCGCGTCGGGCTCGCCGGCGGCTAAACGCCGGTGCAGCCGACCCGGGTTTGACCACGGGTGGGCCCTGGTTGACTCCCCTGAGTCAATAACAGGTGGGGCCCAGCCCTGTTAATTAAACAGGTTTAGTTTTAGTTAAACTTTAATTAATCTAATCACACTGACACGCGGGACCCACTGTCAGGTTTGACCCGGACGTGTTCCGTTGACCTGCTGACGTCACACTGACGTCAGGCTGACGCAATAATTGATTTTCTGGAATTAATCTAATATAGGAAATTCCAGAATATAGTTTAAACTTCAAAAATTCATAACTTTTATTCTGTAACTCCAAATCAGACAAATTATATATGAAAAATGATCAGAAAAATCCAATCTATCCATCTGTACTATTTTCATGCATGATTAAACAAGTTAACCTGATGTTTAATGCAGAACAAGGAAAAGCACTTTAAAAGGCCATGTTTGAGTTTGCAATTTGAATCTTTGATTCAAATTGGTTCAAACCCTTCTGGTCTTAGTTGCATTAGCCCAACACACTCATATTGCTATGTTTCATGCATGCATCATATTGTTGCACATTGTTTGGTGATGGTTGTGTATCGGTGTTTTTGCGGCAGGTTCTGCCCCCGAAGAGTACCGTGATTACCCTAACGAAGAACCGTATCAGTGCATCGAACCATCAGGCAAGCAACCAACCATTTGATCATATCGATACAATCCCATGTTCTCGCTCCTGCTCTCTTTTACTGCATTAAGACAACGCGTTTCAAACTGCTGTGTGCTACGGTAGTTGAACCCATTTCCTCTGCATGACCTGTCATTGCCACAGTAACTAGATGAAACCCACTAGCATGTGTAGGAGTTGATTGAGCCATATGTATGTGTTGTTCCTACCTTGCTATGCCTGCTATGCTTAGAGTCGTGTCAGGTCTGGTTCATCTGGGTGATGGCTAGAGTGAAATGATTATGTCGGTAATGAGAGTGGTGTGGTGAACACGATTTGGTAAAGGTATCGATGAGAGGCCATGTAGGAGTACATGGTGGGTTGTTTCATTGAAGCCGACCTTAAGCACTGAGATCTGTATGTGTGATTTAAGATACAGCTACTACCATGCATTGGGCCCTGAAATATGACCCCGCTCGACTTCTTATTCACCCTAGCTCTCTGTCCAGGAGTTGCAAGTAGTTTCTGGTGTTTGTAGCCTACTGGAGGCCGTGGACAGCGCTGACCGTAGGGGTGGGCTGTGATGCGGTAGGTACGTGGCCGGGTGTACCGAATACCCATTAGGTATCTCGGGAACCCTGTTCACATCGTTCGGGGCCGTATGGGAAACCTCGGCCGGACTCCCTGCGGATGGAACCTGGATAGGCGATAAACCTGGACTAGAGGCTTAAGTGTTTAGGTAGGTCGTGGTCTACACCCACGTCGGCTTTCGCTTGAAGTCTGCCGAGCACATGTCGTGTGCAGACGCTAAGTGGTGGAAACATGTATGAAGAAGTACACCCCTGCAGGGTTATCATGATCTATTCGAATAGCCGCGACCGCGGTAAAGGACTACTTGGTTGCCTATACAGTTCATAGACAAGTAAATGGAAACTACTAAAAGCCTCAAGATAAGTGTGAGTGCCGAGGATGGCTCTTCCGTAGGAAGATGGAGGTGGATCCTCGGTAGTGTATTGAAGTGGAGAGTAGTGGACTCGTGTGCGCAAAACCATTTCAAGTTGGAGTCTCGTAGGTTAGCCTAGCCAAGAGTCAAAGCTGGCTTGCTGCAATAACTCCACCAACCCTTCTTGATAATATGCATGTATGTAGGATCTGATGTAAGTCTTGCTAAGTACCTTTGTACTCATGTTGCTATAATTTACATTTTTACAGAAGACGCTGCAACCCCTTCTGATGGGTTCTACGTAGACGTTGACATCAATGAGTAGGCTAAGGCCCAGGTGGTGATCCTGAGCTTGTGAAGGACCACGTAGTATAGCTAGGCTTTCCAAGCCTCTTTTATTTTACTAGTTGTCTGTACTCAGACAAGTTACTTCCGCTGCTGGTTTGTATGACTGTATGACTTGAATGCTGGGTCGTGTGACCCGTACCTTTGTGTATGTTATATATGGCTCTCTGGGCCTTAAATAAAGTACTTGTGTCATAGAGTCATGTTGTGATGCCTTGTTGTGTTTGCACATATTGAGCATATTGTGTGTATGATTGGAATGCTTGATATGTGTGGGATCTGACTACCTAGTTGTTTATCCGTAGTAGCCTCTCTTACCGGGAAATGTCTCCTAGTGTTACCACTGAGCCATGGTAGCTTGCTACTGCTCTAGAACACTTAGGCTGGCCGGCATGTGTCCTTCTTCGTTCCTGTGTCTGTCCCTTCGGGGAAATGTCACGCATTGAGTACCGGAGTCCTGTTAGCCCGCTACAGCCCGGTTTACCGGAGTCCTACTAGCCCAGTGCTACAGCCCGGACCCACTTGCTGATGACCGACACATTCGTTGCAGGGTCATGGATGCCTGTCCCTGTAAGCACTGTGCCACTTTGGGTTTACGACTAGTCATGTCAGCCCGGGCTCTTTTTCATATGGATGCTAGCGACACTATCATATACGTGAGCCAAAAGGCGCAAACGGTCCCGGGCAAAGGTAAGGCGACACCCGTGGGGATACCGTGCGTGAGGCCGCAAAGTGATATGGGGTGTTACAAGCTAGATCGATGTGACATCGAGTCGGGGTCCTGACAGGAACTTTCCTTGCGTGCGACCATGGACCTCATGGGTCCCAGCCGTCAGGCTCTCCATGTACAGTCCTCTTCCGATGACTCGCGTATGTTGATCACGCCGCACCAAGTGAACCGAGGCGGTGGATGACGGCAAGGCCCCAGACTGGAACAACCCGTAGATGCGGAAGACGCGGCAGTGGACCGCAGACGGAGAGGAGTGGGAAACTTGACTGGTTCGGGTGCGGGGTGGGCTTACACTCGGCAGAGAATAACAGGAGGTGCGGAGTGGAGGGATGGCCTGGCCGTCGGCGGGGTAGCGTTTCGCTGAGGAGCGCAAAACAACGCCGCTTGACGCCGAAGGCTGTAGCAGGCGGTTCCGGCAGCGCTGGGGGAAGAATACGAGAGATTGAACAAGAATGTCGGCCGTTGGATGTAAATCCAACGCCTTCTTAGGCTTCGACCTACTGGCCCACATGTCAGCCAGTCCATTTGTTTTTTAGTCCATTTGGTGGGCTGGGTGAAACAATGATGTAGCATCTATGCAGCCCGTTTAAATCCCATTTGTATTTTTGTCGAAATCCGCGGACTTGCTAGGCTGGGTGAAAATATCATGTTGGGCTAGACGGAGAAATGTTATAAAAACATAAACACATGATTGCACGTCAGTAAAATCTTTGCAACCTTATGTACGCAATCACTAGGAGTTAACTTGGCAAGTTATATATAAACAATTATTATTATTATTTTGTAAGAATTTTCAACTTACGAAATAAAATATCATTTTAATTTGATGAGTTAATAGTACATGGGGTATTATTATTTTTTAGGCTAGACGTGGGACAGTTGAGTTGGTTCTAGGGGAAAGTACTGGGAGAAAACTCAGTTTACATCGAAAAAGAAAGTGGGAGAAAATTCAGAGACCTGCTATGTCCACCTGAGGAGAGGAATATGTTCAGAGGAAGGAGATTCAAAGCACGGCATCCGAGTGAACTAGTTTTTTTACGGACAAGTGAACTAGTTTAAATACATTACAAATAGCCACTAAAAAAAGCAATCAGGTTAACGGGTTCTTAAAAGAAATATTTCGAACAAAACAGATAATTACGACACATAGGATAATGCATGAAACACTCAGATGATAAAGGTGCTTATAAACAGATAAAGTACAACATCTAGACCTTCCTGGCACGCTTGATCATGACGCTGCGGCTGTCCGTGTACTCATCGGTTACGGGAAGCAGACACGCCCTCATGTCCAAGAGCTGCCTGTACAGGTCGTAGCATGCGTATGCGTCCTTGGCCGCGTAGGTTATGTAGGCTAGATTCAGAGGTACCTCCCACGTGTTCAGGTCGTCTTCTTTCATGTTGGCGTATCAGGGGTCGATGATGGTCTCAGCGAGGTCAACCACTGAGTCCTTCTCCCGCCCGTTGCTGATGATCTTGTATTGCTTCTGGATGTCGACAAGCTTGTTGCACCAGATGGCCGAATCATCGCGTTCTTCCTTCTCTCCACCGTAGAGAAGGTGCAGTCGGCGCTGCCGATGAAACGGGCGAATGCTCCAGAACCTGGTGCAGCCATAGGACTGAGGTGAGGCAGAGCTTCATCGAGTCCGTATCGTTGGTGTACATCACATTCAACTTGGTGCAGCCATAGGACTGAATGGCGAACTAACTCCTTGTTGAAGTCCATATCCAGCAGGCTCACCCCTCGGATTGCCATTGGAGTCTCTTCGAGTGAACGAGTGTGTAGGCGGTGGCAGCAGTTCGTTTTTCCAGCTCTTGGGGAACTGGATTCAACAGTAATCTGAGTGTGTACAGGCGACAATAGTTACTACCCCTCCCTCGTCCGCTGCACGCCCGGCAGAAGATGCACCCTCGACGCATTCAAACGCCTCCATTAAGAAACCTACTCCGGCCACACGTCGGTTCACGAGCAGGTCTGTATTGGTACTATAATAACAGGAGTTAGTGGTCACTTTACTTAAATTTAATTAGCTTTAATAGAAATTTATACTTAAACAAGCAATGCATTGGCTCGTTCCACCAGTGCCACGAGATCAACATGCACAACAATTAGAATTATTATTCTCAGGACGCACACGATCAGCACATTTGTCGCACTTTCACAAAGATAATACTACCAAGTTTGAATTGTTTGTTATGGTTGCTGTCCTCTGCATCATCATGCCGTGTTTCCCAGCTTGCAAGATTCAGAACCAACAAATAAGATCCAAATAATAAGTACAACAAAGATGCCTACACATCTCATTGATTCCCAGCTTGCAAGATTCAGAACCAACAAATAAGATCCAAATAATAAGTACAACAAAGATGCCTATACGTCTCATTGATTCCCAGCTTGCAAGATTTAGAACCAACAAATAAGATTCAAATAATAAGTACAACAAAGATGCCTACACATCTCACTGATTCCCAGCTTGCAAGATTCCGAACCAACCCATTAGAGCCTTTTGATAAAGTGAATATCGGGATTAAATCCATCTTGGCTAGCCATGTCATACAATCGAAGAACTTGGCGAATGCTCTTGGCCGTCACAACATCTGTAGTGGAGTATTCCTGTTTGCACAACATGTTTGCATAGCACAAACAAGGAGACAGGAGAGCATGATTTCTCTTTAGTTGAACCATTTTGTGCAGTTCCACCAAAATTGAGAGATGTTGCTCTTGACCGTCACAATATCTATAGTAGAGTATTCCTGTTTGCACAGCATGTTTGCATAGCACAAACAAGGAGACAGGAGAGCATGGTTTCACTTTAGTTTAACCATTTTGTGCAGTTCCACCAAAATTGAGAGATGTTGCCACATGACATTTTAGTTGAACTGCACAAGACACTCATTCCAAAAAAAGTGTTTTGTGCAGTTCACCATAAGGTCACAATAGCAACAAGGTGAAATGGATATCCCTATCTGCACAAAATGATAGAAAGTAAACAGTTGGTGGTCAATAAGAATATACGAAACATATACAAAATGAAAAGAAGCATCTTAATTATGTTCATGGCAATCATGCAAGGATAGTACAAATTTTAAAACGTCAGCAATGCTTCATGTTACCAGAAGCATTATGATCAACAATGAGATTCCTCAGATATGGGATTACTTTAATGGTGGCATTGCTTGTTTACCAGACACAGTAAATCAATAGCAGCTAAAGAGCTGGTTTAAGGGCATGGGACCGTGGGGACACCAGGACACTCAGCAGCGTAAAGGAGCAACTTACTTATCATACTGGGGAAAACAGCAGGAGTGCTATTTGTAACACAGTTTAATTGCATCTTATCACTGGAGGCATTAGATTAACAATAACACTGGTTAGACATGTCCCTAAGGTAACAGTGTGATCGCTTCATTTTACATGCGCCCTCACAGCAAAAGGTTGGTTTACCCACAAAAAAACAGCAAAAGGTTGGTATAAGGACATGCGACAGTCGACGCATCAGCACAATATACCTACAAGGAGGCATAAAATGGTGATGCCAAGCTTGTTCACGCTATGTGAGGGCAGCAAACCTAATCCTAGAGACCTTTTACTATGTGAGGGCAACAAATCTAATCCTGGAGGCCTTTTACTATGTGAGGGCAGCAAATCTAATCCTGAGACCTTTTACTATGTGAGGGCAGCAAATCTAATCCTGAGACCTTTTACTATGTGATGGCAGCAAATATAATCCTGAGACCTTTTACTATGTGAGGGCAGCAAATCTAATCCTGGAGACCTTTTACTATGTGAGGGTAGCAAATCTAATCCTGGACATACTTTGTTGACTTGTCCACCAGCCGCCACTTTCTATCCTTTTTTCAACCAATAATAGATATGTTCCTTATCTAGTTTAAACTGTGTTTTCCCATTATTTCCCTTTTCAACCAAGAGACCGGTTAGGTATCCGGTCTCTACTACTTTCACCATATTATTTCCTCTTTGAATCAAGTCCTAGATTCATGCTACAACTTTCCCCCCTTTCTTCGTTATTTGAACAAAGCCCTAGATTCGAATGCATGAAGTAGATTTACCTCTAATAATACTAAAAATTTAGGTGGCTTTGGAAGAGCTGATGGGAGTAGAAAAGATGCACATGCAGACACGTGGGGAGCTGGGGCAGTAGAGCAAGGCCGCTTTCGAAGAACTTATACCCGAGGGTCGCCGAGATGTCGGCGGCGGCAGGTCGGATCTGCGGACAATACGGCAGGGAGGAAGAAGGGTCGGAGGACCTCCCGAGCCAGCGCTGTGTCGGAGAGAATGGACGGGCAGAGGATCGGGCCCCTCCGGCAGCTGTGGGTTTCCTCCCTCGGCGTCGATGACTGCGTGAACGATGCACCTTTTAGTCCTCTACACACACCGGACGAAGGGATCCAGCCGGATCTGTGACCAGCGGTGAGCAGAGAGAAAATGTTGCTACCGCTGTCTTGTTTATATCTGGAGAGGATGAGAGAATGAAGAGAGCAACCCTAGTTAAGCAAGCGCTCAGGCCCTGCATCCATATATAGTGGAGTGATTATCTTTTTTCTCTCCACAACAAGCGTTTCAATTTGTGTACGTGGCATTAAAGAAAAGAAACTCTCTATTTAAGGTGACTACTCTACGACTCCTACTTACTACTAAAGTATTGCTCACTTGTGCTCCCCGCCCCTCCATTCATTGAACAACCCCACGGGTGAATAAACATACAATAAGTACTGTATTTATATAAAACGAACAAGCTCGAACTATTTTCGCATAGTTAAAAGTTGAGGGCGGGGCTTTTCCCGGGCAGTACGCACGGCAGTTTTCGGGTAGGCGGTTTGACAGAGAGGCGAGGAGGGTGAGCGAGTGGGGCTATGTGATTTGACGGCGCGTTACTGCTGGAAAGACTTGTGATATGACCACTCACTATAGTCATGAATTACTGGCGCTCCGACCGGGGTGATGCCCCCCTTCCGTTCCGCACTCTAATCTGGTGCATGACACGCTGACCCGGATGCTGGCTCTCCCACATGTCGGACTCGGAGTAGTAAGAAGGAGCAAAGAATGATGCGGTATATACTAGTACTATACTACTCCCTCCGTTCCTAAATATAAGTCTTTGGAGAGATTTCACTATGGACCACATACGGAGAAAAATGAGTGAATCTACACGTAAAATGCATCTATATACATCCGTATGTGGTCCACAGTGAAATATCTACGAAGACTTATATTTAAGAACGGAGGGAGTACTACTCAGGTCGGAGGAGTGCGAACCACGACAGCCCTGTGAACCAGCCATGCGAACCACGATAGCCCAGTGAACCAGCAGTAGAAAACAATAATGTGGTGATATGGCCATAAAAAACAATGTGCTAAGGTCCACACTGTAGCATGTACAGTAACACTCCTCTTTGTTTGGATCCCTGAGTTAGAGCTAGTTTGGGTTGAAATAGCCTCAAATTATCGAAACAAGAGGGGTTAGTTTGAGCTAGTTTGCTCTAACCCAGCTAAAAAAACTAGCCCGGTGGAGAGGTTCTAATTGGCTTAGTTATCCTAGGCCCACTAAAAGAGAACTAAACAAATCTCACCTGCCCGCACCAGATCGCTCCCCTAATAAAATCTCACCTGCCCGCACCAGATCGCTCCCCTCCTCTCGCACGACTCCTCTCTGTTCGCCGCCCGCCCAAGCACCGCTCGCCCTCTCTCTCCTCCGGCTGCCCTCTCCTTCTGGCCTCCGCCGCCCTACTCCGGCCGCCCTCTCCCTCCGACCTTCGAAGGTCACCCCGCTCCCCCTTCACCAGTCGTTTTTCTCCCTGTGTCGTGCGCGGCGGCGACGCATCTACCAGGGAGGTCGCGAGAGGGGTGAGTTTGTTCATTCCTTCTCTGTCTCACGGCCATATCATTGATCTTGCTTGCTCTAGCGCTAATTCTAATTTGGAAAAGTAGATCCTGATCAAACTTCCTATAGATTTGTGGTGCACGCATGGAATTGTTTGATGCTGCTTGAGGAGGTAATAAATCTTTCTAGAGGCCCAAAGATTCAGGTCACCTTCCTAGGTATTTCAATTTCAGGCTTGCACTATTTGTAGAGGCCCAAAGATTCAGTTCACCTTTCTTGGTATTTCAATTTCAGGCTTGCATTGTTTCTAGAGGCCCAAAGATTCAGTTCACCTTTCTAGGTGTTTGAGTTTCAGGCTTGCATTATTTCTAGAGGCCCAAAGATTCAGTTCACCTTTCTAGGTATTTCAGTTTTAGGCTTGCATTATTTCTAGAGGCCCAAAGATTCAGTTCACCTTTCTAGGTATTTAAGTTTCAGGCTTGCATTATTTCTAGAGGCCCAAAGATTCAGTTCACCTTTCTAGGTATTTCAGTTTCAAGCTTGCATTATTTCTAGAGGCCCAAAGATTCAGTTCACCTTTCTAGGTATTTTAGTTACAGGCTTGCATTATTTATAGAGGCCCAAAGATTAAGTTCCCGGTCGGCGGCAAGCGGCCCTGATACCCATGCCGGTGTCGACCTCAACTCGCAAGGGCCGGTGTCGGAGGGGTTCCCGGGGCTTGGGCTCTACAGAGCCTTCCTCCAGAGCGACGATGGCGAGCTCCTCCCTCGGTGCGTGAGGGGCTCCAGGCTCCCTCCCTATCGTGAACAACTTCCGTGATGAGTTAGCTCATTCTTTGTTTCATGAAGTGTTTTTTTATTTTGTGAAGCTTGACTGATGACTTGTATGTTTAAGTGGGATATCTCATTTGTATGGACAAAGTAAAAATTATCATGTTTTGCATGCTTGATTGTATAGATGGTTCGTTTATGTCAATTGTGAGCGGGAGGAGGCCACAGAAGAGCCGTCCACACCAAGAGGGTGCTTGGATCCAAGGGACTTATTCTAGTCTGACTAAAAATAGGGTCCAAAGTAGTCAAATGATTGAGATAGAGCATTTATTGTCAATCTAACCCTGCCATCAATACACCTCTTTGGTTTAGAGTTAGTTCAGGGTTAGAATCTAACTCTAACCTCTAACTGAGTTAGAGTTCTCCTCGTCTCGGTTCATCGCCATCATACTTTCCCCATTCCTGTGTTTTTAGTATCCTGCGAATCAAAGAGGCCTTTTTTTTCGGGAAAAATCAAAGAGGCCCTTAGACTAGTTTAGGTCCGGTCATTTTTTATAAACGTGTTATGTCCAAAATTTAATGAACGTGCTCCGGTTTCCACTAAAATATTCCAATTTCATGTAGTAATTCATTGATTTATTTATTCTTCTGTGGGGGGTTTGCATGTAATTCGTGAGGTCTGAAATGTAAAGTACCCCGGCATATGCTCTGAGTCGTGCATGCACTATGACCCAGATGCTCTATGTCCCACATGTCGGCGAATGGGAGCACGTGGAAATAGCCTAGGAGTACATATAGGAGGATAAATGCGTGAAAAATATGTACTGTGAAGCGTAGCCACGGTTCGTAAAGTACACCTAAAGTGATGACAGCGCACGCACCCAACTAGTGGTACTAGACATACGACTAATTTTTCCCTCAAAAAAAAGAGGCACGAGTGCTCAGTACTCCTATTCTATAAACACGAGTCCCATCGGACAACAGCGTCCGTGCTACAGTTAGCCCTCCTCCCTCGTTTCTCTCCTCTACTCTCTAAGAGCATGGTTAATAATATAGCCAGCTGTTGGCTATATGATGTTGCCATGTCACATATAGTCAAGTTTATAGCCAACAAGTATAATAGCTAGATATAAATATGTACTACTTTGTTGATACATGGCCCATTCCACTCTCTCACAAAGTACCTAGGAGCACATGCTGCAGCCGGTTGTTAACTAGTAGCCCGGTTCTCTTCTCTCTCCTCTTCTCTCTCTTCCAAGTAAGCAAGAATATAATATTTAATGTCTTACAGCCCGCCTACATCACCTTATTGTACTTGCTCTAAACTCGGCCGATGCCCGGTTGGTGGGGTGGGTTTGCTCAACTGCGGCCCCACCTCACAGTGAAAACATTACGACTGGAATAAAAAATGCCATATACTCCCTCCATTCATAAATATAAGCCTTTTTAGATACTACTTCAAATGGAATACAACATATAGATGTATAAAGACATAGTTTAGAGTGTAGATTCACTCATTTTGCTCCGTATGTAGTAGTCACTTGTTGGAATCTTTAGAAAGAATTATATTTGGGAATGGAGGGAGTACTATACTAATAAAACATCAAGGCCACGAGGCGATGCAGTGCTGGTTACAGGAGGCAAGAAGAAGAGATGCATCCATCAACGATGTCCACCTCGTCGACTCAGGGCGCCGACCCACCGAACGGCGCCTAAGTAGCAGCGGCTTTCGTGGCCAGGTCGACGTGCTTCTGAACAATGGCGTCCAAAGATTCCAGCCGCTGGAAGAAGTCCAACGTCTTTCTGTCCTTGTTTGCCTTGTAGTGGCCTATGTAGATGATTTACTCATAGACGTGGATGTGCAGGTCGACGGTTTCTTGCATGGCGAGGCGCTGCGTGGCAAGAGCGGCCTCGAGGTGCAAATTCTTCATCGCGACCTCCGGCACCTACAGGGCCACCAGGGCTTGAAAGAGTTCGTCACCATGTAGGCCGATGACGGTGGCAGGCAATGAGGAGCCTGGGCGTGCAGGCTGGAGCAGTACGGCAATGTCGTCCGCGCGCTTCTTGTCGGCGGTGAACTTGCGGATGAAGTTGACCATCATGTCGTCCATGCGAGAGGCGAAGCCGGCATCGGCGAGGGCTATGATGCTTGCGTTCGCCAGCACCGTCTGGAAACGCGGTGCGGGGCTGCAGGCCGGCGCCTTGGATGATTTGGCACAGCCGACTGCCGCTCGCGTCCATCACCTCCATAGGTGCTTGTGGCTTCTGGTCACTTGGTCTTGGATTGGAGTGAGTAGTGTTGCGCAGAGACTTGGGAGTAGATGGACTGGAGGGGTGGGGCGCCTTTATTATATGAGAGTCCAAACTCTGTTGCATTCACATCGTGCTGGCTCTAGTCTGCTTCTCCAATTAATTCCCTCTGCATGTAATTGAGGATGCATCATTGACCGTTCAACGTCTCGGGAATCGCTACCCTCTTCCTCCTTGGCATTCAAGCACCTATGGACCCGTCGACGACGAGGTGCCTATGGTGACTTCATAAATTTCATGATGATAGTGCCATGCGTGTGTGTGTTCATAGGGGTGAGTGTATGCGCGTGTATATGAGCACTTGCGTCTGTACTATGTCAAAAAAAACGTAAATGCGTGTCAAAAAGAGACTAGTCAGTATACTGAATATTGTGCACCTCGGAGAGGAAAACGATAGAACTACTACGTATTTATTTACGGTGCAGATTCACTCATTTTGCTCCATATGTACTCTGTCTTGGTGTAGTCTAGTCACTTGGTGAAATCTCTAGAAGGGCAAATACTCCTTTCTGGTTTACAGGGCTATACTAGCAAGTAGTTGTACGTACTAGTACAATAGTGGGCTCACATAGCAATTTTGTCTCATGCAAGAGCCTGGCTATATGTGTGCTCCAATGTTCGCAACTGCAACATTCGGTTTGCGCTTGGCTCTTCGCCTCTTTGAGAAGACGAACAATGATGTTACTACTACTGCTTCTACAGTGTCGAATCCACTGCTGCATGTCCGTCCACCGCGAGCGGGACGGATAGCTTGTTGTGGAAGTACTACTACTAGGCAAAAGGCTGTCCTCGTTTGCGAGCAACCGCATGCATGGGCGAGGGAGAAGGCGTGTAGTAAAATCAAGCTTCTCCTTGTTCTACGAGTTGACGCGACACATCATAGCACTGGCCCCACATGCTTGCCTCTAAACTTGGCTGAAAGACCCGCAGTGTACAATATATTTGCTGCAACCTCTAACATTTACCCACCACAAATTAAAATATATGTGGCCGTATGCATTGTTCTGATGCAGAGGCCGGGGAGTCCCCCCTTTAAAAAAACAAATTAAAATATATATTCCTGTCTTGACCAGATGAGCGTGCAAACTACAATCACCAGGGTGACAGGTAGGGCCAGAAGACTATTTTAATTTAAAAAAACTTTGAGAAGGCCACATAGCATGGAGCCGACCCCAACAATTTTAAGCTTACACGCACGGTACACGCTATCTAGACTACTCTACACATGAAACTGCCACACGAGCATCCGGGCTGCGCTTGGCTCTTCGCCTCTTCGGGAAGTCAAACAATGATGGTGTACTACTGCACTGGAGGAGTACTATAGTAAGCTTCTGGCCATCTGGCACCGATTGAACTGCTACATGTCCACCGCGTGCGGGAGGGAGAGCGTGTAGCGAAAGCTTCTCCTAGTCTTGCCAGCCACCACGCTCATGGGCGAGGGAGGGATGCTCCTGTCTTTGCGTGTATGACAGGTGGGCCCGACTGGTGTGTGGCCAACCTGTCATACAACCAAAGGCTGGTGCAGTTAAGTCCGTGAGGCAGATGATAATCAAACTTCTCATTGTTGTACGAGTTGACGCAACACATCAAAGCACTACACTCAATATATTTCAATAATTTGTGTTTGCTGATGCATTAATTACAACGCGTGCATGCATGCCGTGACTCTTCTTTTGATAGTACTTGCATGTGTTAATTTAATGCACCTTGAAGGATGGTTGTGCACGAGGAGGGCGAGATCATGCAGACCGAACAGGAACAGGACCCGACGATGGAGCTCTCTAAGGTCTCGATGGACCTCACCGTGCTCCACTGCCCCTTGTGCCTCCACCCCTTGACGCCTCCAGTGTATGAGGTTCAAATACACCTCGTCTGTTCGGCTGATTGAGCAAGGTGCTTGTTTCTTGATTGATGTGCTGTTGGATTGATTTTCTGCAGTGCAAGGGAGGGCACCTGTCCTGCACGGACTGCCACATCGAGCGCCCCATGAACCAGCGGCAGTGCTAGAAGTGCGAGTGCGGCAGTGGCTTCGACGTGCAGAACACGGCGGTGGACTCCGTCCTTTTGTCGGTGAGGGTGGAGTGCCCGCACGAAGGCTGTGGGCTCTACGCCACTTACCACAAGCTCGCCGATCACCAGAGCGTGTGTCCGCTTACGCCCTTCAAATGCTCCGTGCCCGTCTGCGGCTACGAAGGCCCGCCGCCGGCGCTCTACCACCACATTAGCACCGCGCATCCCATGCCCGTGCACAGGATCCAGTAAGGCAAGGTGCTCCAGCTGGAAGTGCCACTGTCGGAGCCACGGTTTTGCTGTTCGCGGAGGAGGACTGCCGCGCGTTTTTCTTGGTCGGCGGCGTGCTCGACATCGGTGCACCTATCACCGTGTCGGTCGCCTGCATCAGAGCGGGGGCGTCCCCACTGCCACACTACTTGGCCAAGCTGTGGGCGAACGGCCCGTCGGTGGAGCCCAAAGGCACGACCGACGCCATCAAGGTGGAAATGGAGGTGACAAGCAGCAAGGATCCCGGCAACGTCGACGTTCAGGAGCTGACCTTGTTGACAGTTCCGCCCAAGCTGCTGGTCGGGGCTAAGCTTGTGTCCCTCCACATTCAGATTGACAAGCTCACGTCCTAAATGTTTCGACAGTGCCTTCTGTTTATCTTAGTAATATGCTAATATAGGGATTACCTTGGTCTACTTTAGCTTAAGAAATGGTGGGTTTTGGTGGCGCTGCAGCAATTACTTCGACATCAGATCAGTAATTTCCAACAGTTGAACGGATATTTTGTGTCTGTTGGATATAAAGTTCCTTTGGGTAAGAGTACTACTTGTCATCAAAATGGATAAAAGGAGATGTATGTAGACGTATTTTAGTTCTAGACACGTCCCTTTTTATCCATTTTGATGATAAGCACTCCCTCCGTTCCACAATACATGCCTTCCATTTGTCAAAATATAGATGTATCTAGACATGTTTTAGTATATACGTACATCCATGATACAGCCAATCGGATGGTTGAGAACACTACAATTTGTAGCTACAGATGCGTGTGTGACTCCCAGATGCACAGGCCGGGGGTCATCATCCTCCTTTTCGAGAAAAAACAGACGCATGTGTGAGAGGACGAGTGCGTGCGTGCACCTCTTCTCTTCCTATATAACATACTACTAAACTCAGAGTACAAGTTTTTGAGCTTGCGTCTCGTCACATTCCAAATTACTCCATGCTATATTGAATTGCAAACCTGTTCACACTGATCACAACCTAAACGGTTTCCCACTTAGGAGCGTATTAGTACAACGCTAGTATATTGAATTCCAAACCTGTTCACATCGATCACAACCTAAACGGTTTCCCACTTAGGATCGTATTAGTACTCGGTTATAAATACTAGTATGCCAAGATGACTGCACATTCCTCCTCAACTCCTCATCCACAAAAACAAACAAGTCATGCAGCATCCTTCCCTTGCATCTGCCATGGCCGGCATGAGTTTTGGGTCGAGAGATTGCTACCAGGGAGAGGCGAGCATGGAAGCGGAAGAACGAGAGATGTCCCGCCTCGCTGCGAGAGCAGCCGACATGTCCCGCCGCAAGGAAGTAGCAGCACAGAGGTCCCGCCGCGCCGCTGAAGCAGCACAGAGGTCCCGCCGCGCCGTTGATGCAGCAGACTGGTCCGGCCGCGCTGCGGAAGTAGCAGAGATGTCCCGCCGTGCCACGAATGCAGCAGAGATGTCCCGCCGCGCTGCAGCGGCCTGGGAAAATTTCTCGCGGGCAGGCGACGACTGTTACATGCGCATGCATGCGATCGTCCATAGCCAGATGGATCAGATCTCCGGCTTGGCGAGGTTGCAGGACGACATGAAAGCCTCGTTTGAAAAGGCTATCGGCGTCATCCAACAACTAAGGGAGGGCAGTGAGAGGCTCCGAGCCGAGCGCGACCTGCTGAGGGAGAAGATCGTCCGAAGTGCACACCAGCAGGAGGAGACTAGTGCCTTGTTGAAGAGGACCGGCGTCATCATCAAGAAACTTATGGACGAGAATGACATGCTCCGCAACAAGCGCCAAAGGCTGGTAGAGGAATCCATGGGTGTTCTCAAGCAGCGTTTTGAGGACACGAAAGAGCTCATCGCCGCTCACCGCGGAGACTAGTTCCCGCGGCCTGCAGCAACGCATCAAGAAAGTAGAGATCAGCAAGCCAGATCCTTGTCTTCCTTCTTCTTTGGCCCTTGTGTATTTCGGGTGTAGCCGCATGTGGCTGTTTTAACTATCTTTCTAATTATGTAAGACAATTAATCGTCCTTATCTTTCTATGGAAGATCAATGTTGCGTGGCTGGAATGAAGAAAACTCTTGATGTGGCGACCCTAGTGTTGTTGTTCTTCTAGTTGCAGCTAGGCTTCCTTCAGTTTCCAGGTTTCTTTTGATGTAATAATAGGTTTAGGATGTCGATTGTGTCGTCGGTTGTGAAATGTTGGGTTCTAGCACGGATGTTTGGCCTTTGTTGGCCTCTTGGGATGTTGCGATTTCAATCTGGTACTTTTAGTCCTTTGTGTTAGGCTGGAGTTGTGCTGAACTTCTTGTGAATTGTGGTGGTTTTTAGTAATGAAAATCAGAAGGGGCAAGCCCTTCTTTGATAAAAAAATCGTCCTTATATATTCATCAGTCTTGCTATAAGTCGCAGTAGATGCTATATAGGTCCGTCGGATCTTACATCAAGATCTGTGCTGTCAGATTTTCTTTTTTCTCTCTTAAATCTCAGTCGAGTGAGACATAGCCACGCCATTAAAAAGAGGCTCGGGCGCCATTAATGGCGACCTTGGGAGAGAGGTGGACGGTAGATGGAGGTCAAAGGGCTCTCCTGCCGATAAGCACACGCAGGGGTCTGATCGCATGCCTCTCGTACTCAAATAGCTACCCTGCACGGCGCCTCCTTGCTAATAAAAAATGGGGACGCATGGCGGCACGTAAATGGTACTAGTAAGTAGAACACCCACGGTTTCAATAATACTTGTGTTTCCGATTGTAATGTGACAACACTTGTTCCAAAATGACTTTGTTGATTGTTAATGTGTGCGCCTTCACAAATCGGACTGCAAATTTACCACAGCATGTTGGTGCCATGTCATGGCACCAAGCCAAGTTTCATTATTTTCATGCGTGTTTTGGATTTACAGGAATTAAAAAACTAAGTTTCTCAATGTTTCTAACCCAGCCATGACGCCCAGAATTTTGAATTTCATTCCTATTTCTTGCATGGAACCTAGAAATTTACCCGAGGACACACATGTGATTTTTCAACCAACTTTCATGCACTGGAACATGTGCTTGTATTTCAAATTTGAATTATGCACACAAAGGTGACACGTTCCCTCCCAGAACCACGAGCCTTCTTGAGAGAAGCTCCGATTTGCTAGAAGCTTATACCAAAATTTGTTCCTATTCAGCCAATTTTTTTTACCACGGCATGGTACTATCATGACATGACACCATGCCAAGTTTCATGATTTTAAAACCGAGTTTCTCAATGTTCTTGACCGAGCCATGATGCCCAGATGTTTGAATCTTATTCTCATTTTTTGCATGGGAGTAGAAATTCACCCGAGGACACAAATGTGATTTTCAACCAACTTTGGTGCACGGGAGCACGTGCTTGTAGTTCAAATTTGAATTATGCACATTAAATGACCAAAAACTCAATTAATGTGTAAATAAGGCCAAACGAAGCCGGAATAATTCCAAAATTTAGCAGGGCACTCATGTAGTTCTATGTTGCCTTTGTAAATAAACTCAAGGGGGACAACGTATATCGTTTCGCACTCAAAGGTGACATGTTCCCTCTCAGAACCACGAGCCTTCTTGAGAGAAGCTTCAGTTTGCAAGAAGCTTATACCAAAATCTGTTCCTATTCGGCCATTTTTTTACCACAACATGGTAGTACCATCATGACATCCATACCAAGTTTCATGATTTTCAGACGTGTTTAGGATTTACAAGAATTTTAAAACCAAATTTCTCAATGTTTTCGGCCGAGCCACGATGCCCAGATGTTTTAATTTTATTCTCATTTCTTGAATGGGACCTAGAAATTCACCCGAGGACACAAATGTGATTTTTCATCCAACTTTGGTGCACGAGAGCATGTGCTTGTAGTTCAAATTTGACTTATGCACATTAAATGACCAGAAACTCAATTAATGTATAAAAACGACAAACGAACCCGGAATAATTCCAAAATTTAACATGGCACTAATGTAGTTCTATGTTGCCTCTGTTAAGAAACTCAAGGGCGGGGGGGGGGGTGGAGGGTGGCACGTTCCCTCTTAGAAACACGAGCTTCCAAATCGGCCCAATTTTTTACCACAACATGTTAGTGCCATGACATGACACCATGCCAAGTTTCATTACATGAATTTAAAATCTAAGTTTCTTGATGTTCTCGGCAGAGTCATGACGCCCAGATGTTTGAATTTCATTCTCATTTCTTCCATGGGACCTAGAAATTCAACCAATGACACACATGTGATTTTTCAACCCACTTTGGTGCACCGGAGCATGTGCATGCAATTCATATTTAGATTATGCACATTAAAAGTCCATAAACTCAATTAATGTATAAAAAGGCCAAATGAACCTGAAATAATTCCAAAATTTAACAGGGCACTCATATAGTTCTATGTTGCCTCTGTAAATAAAATCAGGGGGAGGCAGCGTATATCGTTTCGCACACAAAGGTGACACGTTCCCTCTCGGAACCACGAGGCTTGTTGAGAGAATCTCCGGTTTTGCAAGAGGCTTATACCAAAACTTGTCCCAATTCAGCCAAAAATTATACGTATGAAAACAGGGTTTAGATTATCCCGAACATCTCGCTACCTAGACCAATAATGTACTATGATTTGAATTCAACATAAAATGGATACAGATATTTGAATTGGAGAGCGTATGGTACATGTAGTTCATAGTGAAATATGATTAGTGCTATATGCATGTCTTTTTGTTATCAAGATAATGATTAAATTATTGTATAACTTGACAACAATCGTATTCAAATAAGGAAAATTGATTCAAATTTAGTCCATATGGTAGACGACAATATATATGTTCACATGGTGGAGTAAAATGTTCATATATGATGGAAGATCAAAATGTATGACTACATCAATTATAAACCGCAAGGTCATCTAATGATATATTCAAATTCAACATAACGTGGATTCAAAAATTGAAATTCGAGATCATGGCATCTGTAATCATATAAAAAGGGACATTACTCTTTCTTTGGTGGGAATTGATTTGTTTTTTGTTGTTGTTGAGGGAAGTGCGAATCGATTTGGTACTGTACAGGGTAATCATGTTCTCCCGATTTTTTTTACATTTTTCTTGTAGTTTTTTCAATGGAATCTATAGCTAGTAAAAGGGGACATGACTCTCTTGTGTCTTGTATGATTTTTTTTACACGTTAAGTTTGTTCTGTTGAACAAGGAATCCGCACCTTGTTATCCCGAAATTTTCAAGCTCGAGTATCTTTTGTCTCACCTGCTTTGAAACTCCTGCTTCTTCAACCCGCGCCGCGCCTTGTTATCCCGAAATTTGGACGCGCGCGAGTACTCCCTCCTCATCCAAAATCGCTCCCACAGCCTAGACACGTGAAATCCCCCTTCTACCCCTCAGCTAGAAATGAACCTCCACGTCGCGGTGTCAAAACCGGTGGGGGTACGCTGGTAACTTACCCTACATTTCGGACAAGCGCGTCCCTAAACTTGGGTACCCCTCCCCCTTTGCCCCCCTCCCCCCCATTCGTACACCAAGGCCGCCAAAACCCGCGAAACCCCACGCTCCTCCATCGGCCTCCCGACCGCCGCCCAGCCGGAGACTCTTCCCCGACTACGTCATCCACCGCAATAGCTCGCCGTCCCTCATCCACCGCACCGGATGAGGATCCATTGTCGATCTCGTCGTCCCGCCGGATCAGCCGCCCCGTCCTCCACCTCCAAGGAGCTACCCCGACGTTCACCTCGTCTATCACGCCACCTCAATCCCCACAGTGCCGTCTTGACCTGCTCCACCGGAACCGCAACACCCTCACCAGTTCCTCCGATGAAGCCGAGGCCAACTCGGCGCCACCAAGGAGGTTCTGCACTCACCGCTGCATTTTATCTTTTATTCGATCTCACGGGGCTGCCGGTGCTCGATACCGAGCAGACATGGCGTCTCCATTGATGGCGCCGTCGCCGGCCACATCATCCACGGCGTCTTTCCCCCATGTCGTTGCTTCCTTGGTGGCGACTTCCACAACGGCACTAGCTGCAGCTGCTCCGGCTCTCGCTCGCGTTGCGGCTCTGTTCTTGCTGTCAGTCGCGTTGCTGCACTGCTCCTGCTTTCATTCGTGCTGCTGCTCTCCTCTTGCTCTCGCTTTCATTGCTGCTGCTGCTGCACGACCTCCGGCAGCTACAGGAGCTGCTGCTTTAGCACTCACTCGCGGTGCTATTGCATGACTTGCGCTCTGCTAGTGCGTTCCCTGCTCAAGCGTCTGCTGATTTAGATCACTTCTTCTCTGCTACTAGTGCTCGAACACCCTAAACATCTATTACAATGCTCTGTTACTAGTTCAATCAGTTTTGACAGTAAAATTCAGTTTCGACTGTGAAGTTCATTTTCTTCAGTTAAGTTCAGAGTGAACAGTACTTACAACATCTGTCGGAGCGGCCGTGGCGTGGCTGATGCGTTTTACATCTAGCACTTTTTGGTGATGTATTTTACATCATCTATTGCAGATGATATTAGGGTCCCACTTCAGATTAAAGTTGTCTGTCTTGTCATGCTTCAGCCTCGTCGCCGTACACCTTAGCGGAGCTGCTCCAACGACGGAACCGTCCATCACAGTGGAGCAGTACCCTCGGCGCCATTTCTAGAGGCCTCAGATCTTCTTTCCCGCCTCCGACAGTCACACCAGCATCATCACCATCCTCCGCGTCGAACCCAATGATGCTGAGGTCCACAAGGCTATGCCAAAGAGGTTGTACACTCGTCGCATCACTTTGTTTCTCCATTCCTCTATTCTTCCAATTCATGTGAGCCAAACACCCAGCTTGATTGAAATCCTATGTTTCCAAATGCTCTGTTTTGCACGTGCATTCCTATCCTATTCATGTGTTTTTCCTGTCCCTGCGTTTATAGAATCCTCCAATTCTAAGGAGCCCTTACAGATTTACTTCATTTTCAGATTGGCGTCAAAGAAAACTCTGTGTGTTATGTCCTGCTCCTGCCGTGCCGTCATCCACCCCACCTGAGGTGCACCATCGACAGAAGCGTTCACTGCAGCAGAGATCCCCTGCAGACGTTCTTTCGCCGCCTTAGATCATCTTCCCCGTTGCCGGCAGCCACGCCAACTGCATTACCATCATCGACTGAGCAGATGAACCCGAGGACTAGACAGTTCCGGAAGAGAGGTCGCAGTCTTTCGTGTTTGCTTACTTTATACATCAGTTATTATTACCTGTTACTTTATCGTTCAATCTTGAGTTTTGAATTGCCCATGGGTTTCATATCGAGCCAGCAACGAATAGTATATGTCTACTATCTGGTTCATCTGGGGTCTTCTATGTGGTTCATGTTGGGTGGGCAACAAACAATAGATGATCCATTGTCTATCTTTTTAAATTGAAGCTATAATCTACCTGCTATCATTAGTTTTGGATCCATCCACTCGTTTGCTACCATTAGTCTTGATTTTTGCATGCACCCCTTAGGCCTTACAAAATCTAACTATTTTTTATTATTATGCATGTCAGATATTGTACACAATCGTACTGAACATGTAGAGAAAAAGAGAAGACCGTTGCGTGCGAATATAATGTCATGCAGACGCTGCTCCATGGTGGGCGAAGTGCCCCCCCTCTCCTGCATTTCCAGATTGTATTCCAGAGGAAGATAACTGTTCAGATGGAGATTTAGAAGGAGCCGACCATGCCTGTTTACCATCTGAGGTGTTTGCTCTAACCTGGCATGCTGATGTTGGTCATATCATGCATATGGCGCCTTGCATTGCTTACATTATACATCTTATATGTCATCATCTTAGTTTAGATTTTCTTTGTGTGAATGCCACCTGTTTGGTTTCTATATCATACTCCCACCATTCCTAAATATTTGTCTTTTTAGAGATTTCAACAAGTGACTACATATGGAACAAAATGAGTGAATCTACACTCTAAAATATGTCTATATACATTCGTATGTGGTAGTTCATTTGAAATCTCTAAAAAGACAAATATTTAGGAATGGAGGGAGTATATGGGAATTATGCAATGCCATCTTCTTTAGCCAGGTATCATATACGTGAATCATGCAATGCCATCCTGTTTAACCAGTCATCGTATATGTGAATTGTATCATGCCATATTTTTTTACATAATGTGTTCCATTTGTCAGCAATGTTTGTACATGCATCTACTCTTCATGTGCATCAGCCATTTGAGTCGGTCATAGGAAAATCTGGAGTGAAAACAAGGTCTTCTGAGCAGTCAGTGCTACCTGTCGATGCAGATTTCTTGCTGGTTACAGATAGCTCCTTAGAGGAGGATTCAGAGAGAGATGACCAGTCGTATTCCCCTCCCCCCACCGAGGTGCATGCTCTAACTTGGCTGGGTTATATTGCTCATATCATGCATATGGTGTCTTGCATTGCCATGACATCTGCTTAGATTAGACATGCTTTGTTTGAATGCCTCCTGTTTGCTTTCTATATCAGATATGTGAATTATGCAATGCCATGTTTTTCAGCCAGTTATCATATATATGAATTATGCACCGCCATGGAGCCAGGCATCATATATGTGAATTATCGCAGGCCATCTTTTTTTTTCATTACGTATTCCATTTGTCGACAATCTGTGTATATTGAACCACTCTTCATGTGTATCAGCCATTTGAGCCAGTTATGGAAAAATCTAGAGTGGAAACAAGGTCTTCAGAGCAGGCAATGGTACCTGTTGAAGCATATATCTCGATGGTTACATGGGCTCCTCATAGGAGGATTCAGAGACAGATGACCAGTCCTATATCCCACCTGAGGTGTATGCTCTAAGTTGCAATGTTTATATTTCTCATATGATGCATATGGTGTCTTGCATTGCTTAGTTTAGACATCATATGCACAATATTGAAATCTATCTGATTAGTTTAGAGATCATACGTGCGAGTGCCAGCTGCTTAGTATATGAATCAATTATGTCAATTATATCATGCCATCTTGTATACTTAGACAACATGTATGTGAATTATTTCATCCCAACCTATTTTAGAAAGACATCATATAGTTTTGTCATGTCATCCTGTTTAGGTACTCATCATATGTTGAATTATGCCATTATATCCTGTTAAGTTATCCATCATATATCTAAAATTGTGTCATGCTATCCTGTTTAGTTCGACATCTTATATGTGAAATTGTGTCATGTTGTCCTGTTTGGTTAGACAACATATATGTGAATTACCACATCTGTCTATCATACAATGTTTGTACGTTCAATTTCTTTTCTTGTTTATCAGCCATTTGAATTGGAGGGGGTGATGGCAGTATCTAAGGGAGCAAAAACCTGTTCTTCACAAAAGACAGTGCTACCCGTTGATGCAGATAGAACCATGGTTGTACTGGCCCACAACCTAGCCCCACCACACATAATCGAGACTCTTCCAGATTGCACACTTACACCGTTGGGCAGAGAACCAGCTACAACCCATCTAACCTCAACCCCAGCGGATAGTAACCCGCTTATAGTTGACAAAGCACCATGTCCACCATAGAGTACCCCCACACGAGTAGTTTGTAAAGCTACTGCAGTACCCAAAGCACGAAGACCACCATAGCTAACCCAAACTCCACGTTTAAAGTAGAAGAGCAACTGTTCTCAGGTCAGATTCCGTAGCTATGGTCCATACTCCTTTGCTGTTGCATCACTACATTTACTCATACCAACTACTTTCGAATTTGAAGGATCCAATTGAAACTCCAATGGTGCAACAGGTATGTTTTAAACCTATTTCTTTAACTGGATTGTTGTTCTAACTTCTTGCTCTATCTTGATTTCAGTTTAAGTTGTATAAACAGTTATGTTCTCATGTGATGCACATTACAAGTGCTGCCAATGCTTTGTAGTTTCTCACACTTATATTCTGTCTATGCTGGTGTGTCTTAAAAATATATGAGTTGAACCGTGTCTCTATCTTGATTAGGGAACATAAACTAGAATGATATGGACAATACAGTGACCATAGTACATAGATATATGTTTGTTTGATGCTGTTATCCTGTCCACCTTACTACTGAACTGGTTTACCAAAATGATTTTGGTATACTACAAGCTAAACCTATGATGTGTCTGCTTGTTTCTCTTGTAGTATGCAAATAGAATATTGGAGAAGAGCACCCCACTATGCAATGGTAGAGAAAGTAAGCAGATAAGGTTCAGGATAGTGAGACAACCCTGTTGGTCTCCAAGAAAGGTGATAAAAACGATCTTGTAGACAGTGAGAAAACCCCACAGTCCTGTGTTGATGTAGTGTTCGAGTTACTGGCCAGTACCGCTGGCACAAGCTCTTCGAACTCGCTGCTTGAATCACTTCGGCTTCTTCAGTCTCAGCTACAAGCTAAAAGGCATCAGTCATCTGTGTTGCGGCAAGAAGCCAAAGGACTGAGGAAGTCCCTGCAGAATTCAGATGCGTACTTTCTTGTGCAACAGCAAGCGCTGGAGGATTTAAGCGCCAAACAAGAGAAAGTTAGTAAGCTTGCTAAGCATCTTGCCAACATTATGGGTACCCAGGATATTGTTTCTTGAACTCTTCTGAAGTGGTTTCTGTTCTAGACTTGTTTTGCTGCGGCGTTTATATGCTGCAGTGTTCCCTATATTTGCACTGGTGGTGAACTTTGATACCTAGTGGATGTAATATGTGTAATAGCCGTGATAGCCTAGCATAAGTTGCTTGCTTATTTATTTCCTTGTTGTCTTGTTTATTTATTTGCTCGTAGTTAGTGCAGTTCTTTTTCCGCGGTTTTCTAGTGGCTGCAATAACCTATTTTTGAAAACTAGGCCATAATAACCATGGGCTAATATTTACTGTAGTGACACTGGGCCTCCTACGGGCCGTAGAAACAGTGGGACTTCTACGGGCCGTAGAAACAGTAGGCCTTCTACGGGCCGTAGAATCATTGGGCCTTCTACGGGCCGTAGAAACAATGGGCCTTCTACGGGCCCTGTCATCAATGGGCCTTATACGGGTCATATGATCGATTGGCCAGACATGGGCCAATAACAGGCCGCATTATGGCCGTAAACGGGCTAGAGTTGGAATCGTCCGTTCATGGGCCGACCATAATGGGCCATCATTAATAGGCTGTATTGGATGACGCTATGAAATGGCCCAATGTATTAACGGACCACAAACGGGCCGACTGTAACCATAGGCTGAATTTGGCCCACAAGCAGAAAATTACAGTAACGGGGCGTAAGTAAACGAATGCTCGAAATGAGCCCAAGAATAAATGGGCTCTGAGAAGGCCGAAAGATAACATGGGCTGGAAACGGCCCAACTGAATAATGGGCCATTAATGGGTATAAAGTGATACACTGTTTATTACGGGCCAGTTTCACCATGGGCCGTTAAAGGGTCTAAAGTGATACACTGTTCATTACGGGCCAGTTTCACCATGGGCCGTTAATAGGCCAAGTGTTACATAGGGCCTCATATGGGCCGAAAGACGTCATGGGCCATACATGGGCCAGAAGTGAAAATGGGCTCGAATCATATTGGATAGCCCAGATGACGCTACTGGGCCTAATTCGGGTAGGGCGTAACGGGCCTTGGGTTAGCGGGCTGTAAATGGGCTATATGCGAACAGGCCGTTAACAAGCTTTCCATGGGCTGGCCCGTCACCTTTTGACCAAGTCAAACGGGCCGGCCATTTCACACGAACGGGCCTCTGTTGGGCCGGGACACGTGTCGACGTATCATAGGCACCTTCTGTCCAATGAGTGGATGACATCTGTCCCAACAATGAGCCGACACATGTTTCCTCCAGCCAATGACGATTTTACACGTGGAAAATCCCCGTTGGTCGGGGCTGTTAACGGGTTATCGGATCCAAAACCCGACCCGATAGCTTAATGGCGTTCCTTTACGGTGGATGCCACGTGTCGGTCACCCTTGACGAAAGCACTTCTATGACGTGCGATTTATCGTCATGGAAGTGGACACTTCCGTGATGATAATTTTGGTAATGTCATGGAACACTTCTACGACAGCACAGGTATGACTATCTTGATTCTGTCATAAATTTGTCATGGATGTACATGCATGACAAAAAACGCGACCTACTGTGACAAACACGTATCATCACGGAAGTGTATTTTTTTGTATTGTAAGTAAACAAGGTGCAGCAAGGTGGCCCAATCCCTTTTGTAGCAAAGGATAAGCCTAGATGAACTCTTACATAAAGCAAAGCGCTCCCGAGGACACATGGGAATTATTGTCAAGCTAGTTTTCATCATGCTCATATGATTCACGTTTGTTACTTTGATAATTTGATATGTGGGTGGATCGGTGGTTGGGTGCTGTCTTTCCTTGGACAAGCCTCCCACTTATGATTAACCCCTTCCGCAAGCATCCACAACTATGCAAGAAGAACTAAGGTAAACCTAACCATAGCATGAAACATATGGATCCAAATCAGCCCCTTACGAAGCAACACATAAACTAGGGTTTATGCTTCTGTCACTCTAGCAACCCATCATCTACTTATTACTTCCCAATGCCTTCCCCTAGGCCCAAATCATGGTGAAGTGTCAGGTAGTCGACGTTCACATAACACCACTAGAGGAGAGACAACATACATCTCATCAAAATATCAAACGAATACCAAATTCATATGATTACTTATAACAAGACTTCTCCCATGTCCTCAGGAACAAACATAACTATTCACAAAGCATATTCATGTTCATAATCAGAGGAGTATTAATTATCATTAAGGATCTAAAAATATAATATTCCACCGAATAAACCAACAACATCAACTACAAGGAGTAATCAACACTACTAGCAACCCACAAGCACCAATCTATGGTTTTGAGACAAAGATCGGATACAAGAGATGAACTAGGATTTGAGAGGAGATGGTGATGGTGAAGATGTTGATGGGGATTCACCCCCTCTCGATGAGAGGATCGATGGTGATGACGATGGCGGTGATTTCCCCCTCCCGGAGGGATGTCTCCCCGTCAAAAGAGCTCTGCCAGATCCCTAGATTGGTCCTGCCCAGGTTCCGCCTCGAGATGGCGGCGCTTCGTCCCGAAAACTTCTCTATAATTTTTTTTGGGCAAAAGACACCATATAGCAAAAGATGGACATCGGGGGCCTGCCAAGGGGCCCACAAGGTAGGGGGGGGCGCACTCCACCCTTGTGGCTATCTGGTGGCCCCCTTCTGGTGATCTCTTCGCCCAATATTTTCTATATATTCCAAAACCGATCTCCGTGAAGTTTTAGGACTTTTGGTGTTGTGCAGAATAGGTCTATAATATTTGCTCCTTTTCCAGTCCAGAATTCTAGCTGCCGACATTCTCCGTCTTCATGTAAACCTTATAAAATAAGATAGAAAAGGCATACGTATTGCGATATAATGTGTACTAACAGCCCGTAATGCAATAAATATCAATATAAAAGCATGATGCAAAATGGATGTATCACCTCCTACATGGGAGCCTCCTAACTACTCCTGGTCGTCGGCGGCCTCCACATAGTAGTAGGCACCCTCGGGGTAGTAGTAGTCATTGACGCTGGCGTCTGGATCTTGGGATCCACCATCTAGTTGCGACATCCGATAGGAATGTGAAACTGGGAAAAGAGGGAGCAAAGCAACCATGAGTACTCATCCAAAGTACTCGCAAGCAAGATTCTACACTACATATTCATCGGTCTCAATGAAATGGGTAGTATCTGTGGACTGAACTACAGAATGCCAGAAGAGAAGGGGAAATCCTAGCCTATCAAAGACTAGCATCTTCAAGCATCTTGCAGCATCAGAAGAGATAAGAGTGGCATATTATAATATTAGTAAGTATGTTGTAACATCACCTAGAGATCACTTCCTCAACTCCCTGTGAGAAAGCAATCCCGGAGCCATCATTTCCATCTCATGCCTCAACATCCAGTTCTAGTTGTATCGAACGGGATACAACTTCGAGCGTGTGTTACCATGGACCCGGCTATTCGAATAGACCATTCTTCCCTGCAGGGGTGCACAAACTTACCCAACACGCTCGATCAACTCCGGCCAGGCACACCATCAGGTCATGACCGGTTGTCGGTGCAACAAACCCTGGGTCCATTGCCCAGACTGTGCATAGGCCTAAGGACAAGTTTTCAGCACCCAAAATCATACCAAGTACTAAAGATCAGTCCTTTGAAGGACCAAAGTGCAGATCAAGGAGGCCAAGTCAAGCAAGAGAAGCAAGACATCACTAAGGGAAAACCTTCCTTGCCATGCAGGTGAGCCTGGCAAGGTTGGGGTTACCCCGAAAGCAAGCCTCTAGATCATCCTGGCAGGCCTGCCGGGGCTTGCGGAGGCAAACCACTCCACTGTACCACCTCACAGCAACGCAAGTCATCGATCAATGCAGTGTCGAGCTGTCGGCGTTCTGGGAACGGGGGTCCCTAGACTTGCCTGCCTGCGGCCTGCGGTGTGGCTCAAGTGGTGGCCCAGTACGACCCATCTTCATCAGCACAAGACTCAACACCCTCGCGAGGGGACAAGCCTCACGGGGCAGACGACACATGACTTTCTTAGGAACATCCTTGCCAGGAAGGCTCGAAGAGATCAAGGCAGGGTACCTCGCGAGATGCTCATGACACAAGCCATGACGATCGGGACCAGGCGGGCGCCAGGCGGGCGCCGGCCTGTGCACTGTCCTTGTTTCCTCTTTGGTGCAAAGGGGGCGAGCACAGGCGTGGAGTACCGAGGCATCAGGCAAAGGTCGCCATTTCGGTGCAACGAGACCAAGACCAGTAGAGTGGCAGGATGGAGGTCACCATGGAGCCCAGGACGGCGTCATCGCCAGTGCCTTTGGCAGCTGAAGACCAACTTTAGTCAGGATAACTTGTAGTAGATGTTCCCGAAATGGCCGTTGTTGGCGCCCTTCCCACTAAATATTTGGGAAGAGGACCAGGGCCTCTATAAGTAGGACTAGCCACCACAGAGGAAGGAGAGGAGATCGGAGAGAGAGCTAGACAGAGAGAGAGGCGATCGAACTCACCCAAGCAGTTCATCGCACCAGCTCAAGAACACCTCTAGTGAGGCTGTTCTTCCCTTGTACTGTTCGTCATCAGCCCCTGAGGCAATCCACCACACCACACACTAGAGTAGGGTATTACACCACAACGGTGGCCCGAACCAGTATAAATCTTGTGTCCCTCATGCCGTTCATCGTTTAGCTTAGATTCTCACGAGGCGATCGGACATGAATCGGTAGGGGGAAGATCTTCATGCGCACCCCAGAGTTTGAACCTTAAGGGTCTGCCAAAACCCAACATCCGACATTGGCGTGCCAGGTAGGGGTGCGCCGGAATCTTTCTTCCGTTGTCTCGCGTTCGATCTTCCGTCGTGTCCATGGCTGACGCTCATCGGGCTCGCTCCGAGTGTCGGGCTGCTCTTGCCGCCCGCGTTGCCCAGACGACTCCCGTCGGTGGGTGTCCCCGTCGTTCCCCATCGCCTGCCGCCAACGCCGCCACCGGCCCGGCGGGGAACGAGCAGCAGGCCTCGTTGCTGCATCCTTCGGTGCGGCGGGAAGGCCGAACCGCCACCCCGTCGCTGACTCCAGTTGGTTTGTCGTCCCACTCCCGTCGCGCCCCCACGGACGCGCACGCCGCGTTGCTCCTGGCCCGTGAGCTCCTGCACTACCATCCCGTCGACGACCTCTATGAGGAGTGGCTCGGTCGCATCACCAAGCTCGTTAGTGCCGCAGGGGGCTCCCCTGTGCCGTCCCACTCCCTGCCTCGCCCACCGTCCTGTGTAGGAGGCGCAGATCAGGAGGTGCTTCCGCCACCTCCTCCCCAACAAGGCGCCCTGGCTCCAAGGTGCACGGCCCGAGGACGAGATCCACTACGTCCGGCTCCCGCGCGACAAGAAAGGAGCTGCCAAGAAATCCCTCGTCCCCAAGAAGGTGCTCATGTGCTCCCGGCACCGGTGCGCCACGACCGCATCCCTGCGCCAGCATGTCAAGACCCCAGGCTGCTCCAGGAAGCGGCGCGCGGGAATCCCCAGGAGCAAGCCCCGCATCAGCAGAGAGCTCCGGTGGCCACCGCAGGCTGTCATGCCTTCACCGCCGAGGTATGCAGTGTCGCCTGGCCGGGCAAGTTCAAACCTGACCTGCCTCCTCGCTACGACAACACTGCCAACCCCGCGGAGTTCCTACAACTCTATGAGCTGGGTATCGAAGCCGCCAATGGGGACGAAAAGGTCATGGCGAACTGGTTTCCCATGGCACTCAAAGACGGTGCCCGCACCTGGCTCCTGAACCTGCCTCCCGGCACAATCTCCTACTGGGACAAGATGCGCACTCGCTTCGTCGCCAACTTCCAGGGCACTCGCGACCGTCCACCAGCCGTGGGTGACCTGCGCTGCATCAAGCAGCAGCCCGGAGAGACCTTGAAGAAGTACATCCAGCGTTTCAACAACGCTCGCCTCAAGATTCCCAGGGTGACCGAGGAGGCCTTCATCTCGGAGTTTTCTGAAGGCGTCCGTGACGTCGAGATGAAGGAGGAGTTGGTGATCCACGAAGATCTGTGTACGTCTCTGGAGGTATTCAACCTGGCGACCAAGTGCGCAAGGGCTGAGGAAGGACACCTCTCCCTTCTCGATCTCCCAGCCGCAGACCCAGAAGAGAAGAAAGCCAAGGCCAAAGATGTGAATCGCAAGGGGGCAGCTGTGCTCGCAGCAGAGCCGGACACAAAGCACGGCAGGGACAAACCAGATTCATCCAAGGGCAGCCGGTACTATGTGTACCATGATCTCCACACCCACAACACCAACAAATGCCAAGAACTTAGGGCCATGCGGGAAGTCCGTGTCGGTCGATGCCCTGAGCGCAACGATCGGGGCTACGGCTGAGGCGGAGCAAGAGGAGGAGGATGATGGGACGACCGTGGCCCTCGCCAAGGGTGGCGTGACCGGCCTCACGAGGACCGCAGGTAGGACCAGCCTCGCGAGGGGGCTTGGAGGGATCAGCCTCGTGAGGATCGCCCGCAAGGCAACGCAGGACTTCCTCCTCTGCCACCACCACCAAGAAGGAATGAAGACCATCATCAGGACGAGGGGGCTGGGGGCTTCCAGGAGCCGCGTGCCATCGCTTGCATCTTGGGCGGTGCTCAGGCCCCAGCCTCTCAGCGCATCTTCAAGCAGTTTGTTCGCGAGGTGAATGTAGTCCTCCCCAAGCTTGAGGCCACGCGCCCTATTAGATGGTCCGCGTGCGCCATCACGTTCAGCTCAGCGGATCAGCTCAAGTGCACGGCAACGGCCGGTGTCCTCCCGATGCTCTGCTCCCCAGTCATCAGCAATGTGCAAGTTACCAGGACCCTCATCGACGGCAGGGCAGGGCTCAACGTCCTGTCCGTCGAGACATTCAACAATCTCCAACTGCCATATGATCAGCTTCAACCAACCAAGCCCTTCTCAGGAGTCACTGATGGTTCCACTGTCCCGATAGGGCAGGTCCGCCTCCTTATCACTTTTGGAAAGCAGAACAACTACCGCACCGAGCTCATTGACTTTGACATCGCCCACATTCACCTGCCATACAATGCCATCGTCGAGTATCCAGCCCTGGCTAAGTTCATGGCAGTGAATCACCATGGCTACAACATCCTCAAGATGCCAGGAAGTTGCGGGGTCATCACGGTCCCTTGTGAGGAGAAGGATGCATTGTGCTCCCTCGAGCGCGCCTTCCATGCCGCGTCAATCGAGGACCCAGACAGCAAGAATAGAAACCTTCCTGAAGCAGCTCCCAAGAAGAAGAAGACATCACCTGGCTCAGGGCCTCAGGAGGCAGGCACCTCCGGAGGCGCCACTTCCGGACATGCGCCCATCCAAGGGGCGTCACCCTCCATCGCATAGGAAGGAGCAACCGGTGCCCTCCTCGGGCAAGGCTCGGGGGCTCTCTCCTGGGGAGCCATTGACTTTGCCAAGGTCACGAGGGAGGTGCTTGGGCACCACTTGGAGGCGAGCTTCACGGCACGTTTCCGTCAGGAAGGCGTGAGGCAAGGAGGGCCCAACCCTTAGGAGTTCATCACCAAGGTCGCTCAGGAGTTGCAGGAATCGATAGTCATGCACGGCAACCACCGCCTGCCCAACGTAGATCCCCATCCAAGCGAGGATGGCCGGCTGCGCGTCTGCATCGACTACCTAGGACTCAATCGAGTCACGTCTCAGGAGTGCTCCTGGCCCTCGCACGTGGGGCGTTGCACGGGTCCACTGCACAGCTAAGTTCGCATGCCCTTCGGCCTGCCGAACGCGGCTGCAGCCCACTAGCGCCTGATGAGAAGCATTCTAGAAGCTCAGGTGGCCAAGCATCATGCGCTCCTGGAGGAAATGAAGATGGACCCCGCTGAGCCGCCCGGACTTCCAGAGCCTCCCGAGGCTCGGAGCCCCGAGGGCTCTTGAGGATTGGCTTCTTCACCACACACCGTCAGCTGCTCCGACACTCGCTCTAAAACGGTATCGAGTGACTTTTTTCAAGTTTCATTTCAGCTGGGAGCGCCCTCATGTCTGCATCATTGCCAGGTCGCATGGGCCTGTCCCTTCGGCATGTATCCGTCTTGCTTTTGTCTTCACCTTACCTTGTTGGGGGCGCCCCTCGGGCTTTATTATCCCCAAGTCGTCTGGGCCTGACCCAGCGGCGTTTGCCTTTCTCTGCATCTATCTAAGTTGATTTGTCTCTTCATGCTTAACCTGCTTGAGATAATCGCCTACTCGATTGACACCTACCTTTGGAGCCGCTCCTTCTGGCACGGCGCTTGCGCATGGGTCCGTCCCTGCAACACCGACAAATCTGAGTGGTCGAGCTCTGGACGCAGCAGCCCCGCATAGCTCTACCTCACCAGGCCCTCAGTGCCTCAATCACTCCCTCGGAGCAACCAATGGCTGGCTGACGACTGTAATGGCAGTCGTTGTTTTCCTCGTGTTGGTGTACATGATCAGCCTAAGGAGTAGCATGGGGGGCGTCGTGAGGTCTCTCCCTCTCTCTCCCGTACGATCCACTCGCGCGTTAAAAGTGGGCGCCTGAGCATCGCGACTCAGGGGCTCTTACTGGCTCTCCAGCCCTCACCCCCTGGCCTTGACCCACGGCATCACGACCTGTCATACCAGCGGCGGCTGAGCTCGCTCGATGGTCAGGACTTGAGGACGTAGAACATGAAGGAGGGTGTGGGAACGAGGGGAGGAGCTCACGAAGGCCTGACCCAGCAACACCCCAGCTGCCGGCGCGCAGGCCCGGCACCTCACCGGAGAACTACTCCAAACTCATGAGATAAGTCACGCCTCAGCAAAATCCAAATCAATGCGACGCTAAGCCCTCGCCCAGTGCAGCTCTTTCATGGCGACGTTGCCTTCCTTTCTCGTCCAGCGGATGCTGCTTGAGCGCTAAAGGGTACCTCCTGAGCATCGCGACTCAAGGTCTCTTACTGGACCTTGGGCCGCTCACCTCCTGGCCTTGACCACGGCATCGCGACCTGGCATACCAGCGATGGCTGAAGCCTGCCTGGGGACAGGGACCTGTCAGCGTAGAGCACCAAGCCCTCGTGAGGATAGAAAGGGGGAACCGAGCCGGGATAGGACAAGCATCCCGCATCAATTTATAATAAGGATATCATATTCACAAAAGACATGGCAGGCGCCTTACATACCCCCACGGGGTGTTACTTTGAATCCTCGCAGGGAACAAAAGGTGCTAATCCTAAGGAGTGTTAATTACGCGCTCCTCCACAGGAGACGCCGTCATCATCAGTGGGCCACCAGGCACCGGCGCCAACCCCATCCAGATCAGTTGCGTCGGCGGCCAGATGCAGCTGCCCTGCTCTGAGCATGACGTGAGCTCGGGGGCTCATAGCTGTCGTCGCTCGTCTCCGGAGTCACTTGAAGCTCGGGAGAGTCGCTGGACCCTCCGGCTCCTCCGCTGCTACCTGAGGAGCTGCTGGGGAAGCGATTGGCAGGCTTGGCCCTCGCCACGTCGATCCCCCGGCCGCTTTCCTTGGGGCAGCACTCCAGCCGGCGTCCTTCCGCATCGAAGACCTTGAAGATCATCAAGGAGGCGCCATCGTATTCAAGATGAATTACGAGGGCACCCCCTGTCCGGCAGACCCAGGTGATCTCGCCCCAGCCCCGGGTCATGTAGACCTTGCCCGGAGCGACGACCGTGACCTCCGCTCCGGTAGCAAGGGTGCTGTAGTCAGCATGCTACAGCCAGAGCTCAAGAGACCCATTCGGTGGCATCTCGAAGGCGAAGGAGGGAGGAAGACAAATCCGAGAGCGTGGAGGCATGGCGGCATGGAGCACAAGCTCGCGAGAAGAGCTCTCGGCATGGACTCCGGGGGTGACGATGCGCACCGCCGTGCCTCGTCGGCATAGCCTATGGTGCCGGCGGTGTCGCTCTGTGTCTTCTTCTCCAGGGCCCTCGATTCGGGCGTACAAGGGCAGGGGAAACCAAGGCGGCGACCGCTCGTACCAGGGCCGCGACGTCTCCTACCATGCGACCACGTCGCAGTGGCAGGGGACAGGACGTTTCTTCGGCGAAAGCGGGTCGGGACCCTCTCGGGGGGCCTTTCCCTTCTCTTCCACTAAAACCGGCGGATCAGTGCCATTGGCGAAGGAGAAGCAAGGGCAAGGAAGAAGAAGAAGGAGTGAAGCAGAAAGAGGTGGACTACGGGGGCTCTCGCCCGTCCATACTTATAGTCCCAAGGAGGCCAACCGTCGGCCAACACGATCTCAGGTAATCATGACCCATTTTTGCATGCAGGGACTTGTCAAGTCGAGCAGTTGCCGAGGCAGCGCGGGGAAACGGAGACACCCACATCCAATCAACCGTCGTGCGGCACCCAAGGCCGCAGGCTGATGGGGCCCGCGGCGCTCCGCACTTGCCCCTTCGCTTCTCCGCTAAGCCAAGTCTGAGCGCGCCTTGGGCCCGGGGGTTACCGTCGGTGTTCTGGGAACGGGGGTCCGCAGACTTGCCTGCCTGCAGCCTGCGGCGTGGCTCAAGTGGTGGCCCAGTACGGCCCATCTTCATTAGCACAAGATTCAAGACCCTCGCGATGGGCCAAGCCTCGCAGGGCGGACGACACACGACTTCCTCAGGAACGGCCTCGCCAGGCAGGCTCGCGAGGAGGCGGAGAGATCAAGGTAGGGTACCTCGCAAGGTGCTCATGACTCAAGCCATGACGATCGGGACTAGGCGGGCGCCAGGCGGGCGCGGGCCTGCGCAGTGTGCTTGTTTCCTCTTTGGTGCAAAGGGGGCAAGCACAGGCGTGGAGTACCGAGGCATCAGGCAAAGGTTGCCATTTCGGTGCAACGAGACCAAGACCAGTAGAGCGGCAGGATGGAGGTCACCATGGAGCCCAAGACGGCGTCATCGCCAGTGCCTTTGGCAGCCGAAGACCAACTTTAGTCAGGATAACATGTACTAGATGTTCCCCTTCCAAATGGCCATTGTTGGCGCCCTTCCCGTTCAATATTTGGGAAAGAGGACCAGGGCGTCTATAAATAGGACTAGCCACCACAGAGGAAGGAGAGGATATCGGCGAGAGAGCTAGACAGAGAGAGAGGCGATCGAACTCACCCAAGCAGTTCATCGCACCAGCTCAAGAACACCTCTGGCGAGGCTGTTCTTCCCTTGTACTGTTCATCATCAACCCCTGAGGCAATCCACCACACCACACACTGGAGTAGGGTATTACACCACAACGGTGGCCCGAACCAGTATAAATCTTGTGTCCCTCGTGCCATTCATCGTTTAGCTTAGATTCTCATGAGGCGATCGCACATGAATCGGTAGGGGGAAGATCTTCGTGCGCACCCCAAAGTTCGAACCTTAAGTGTCCGCCGGAACCCAACATCCGACACAAGCTCCTAAATGACTAGGTGGCTGCTTCCTGCCACATGGTAGCCACTTCCTACAAAAGACACCTCCATATGACACCCGTCCTAAGATGTGTCAAGTAAGCAGGCACGAAGCTGGCAAAACAACTCGGCAAGGCTTGTCGGGCACGCTGAGATATGACACTAAGCGGCTCATTTAATGTGCTCTTTCCGCCTGTAGACTTCGGTATGATAGCACTGTTTGCTATCTAATCAGTATGTAAAGACTGATTTGCCACTGTGGTGACCCCTTGATCTATAAAGAAGGCCCATGGCAACCGTAGAAAAGATTCAGACCCTCGTATATTCATACGCGCGTAGCCACTCTCGCCTCGAGGCAACTTTGCTGGGAAAGAGCGTCACGTTCTCCACCATTATCCACCATCAATCCACCAAAGCAGGAGTGGGATTTTACGCCTCGCGGCGGCCCGAACCTGGATAAAACTGCCCGTGTGATCTGTAATGTGTTGTCTTACGCTTCTCCACTCTTTGTGCAGCGTGCCATCCCCCCGCCAAACCAAAAGGGGCTCATGGCCCCATAGGTGGCCGTGGTTTCCCACGACATCTTTGGCGCACAAGGTAGGGGGATCACTTGCGCGAACCCAGAGAGCATAAGAAGCGTGTCATCCTCATCGCCATTCTCATCATCAATGGCTTCATCAACTATGGCGTCCAAGAAGAAGCACGGTGTCGTAGCTCACCCGTCCACCTCGAAAGCCCCGCCGCCCATGATCGCCGATGTCATGGGGACCGCTGGGACGCATGGAGAAGTGGACGCTGCGGGAGACATGGTCGCCGCTGGCAGCGTTTTTACCGCCTCCCCCGCGACTGGAGCAGGAGTGGGAGGCACTAGGGAAGGACAACATCAGCAACATCCCAGCGGCCATGCTCCACGAGGTACGGGTGGAGAGATTATTCCGTCTGCACCCCTCCACCCAGCCGAAGGGCACAACCATAGTGGTGGTGCTCGTTCTGGGGTGAATCAAAACTCTCTGGCCGCTCCTGCTGTGGGCGCGACCATAGGGCATGCACCACCTCCGGAGCGGGCTGACCCAGGTGTTGTGCCCAACGGAGCCACTGGCCCTCAAGTGCCTCCACCTCGTCACCACACCATCCAAGCGGCTGGTTCGTGACAACGAGGGCATGGGGCGGTTGCTACCGGCACCATCAGGAGCCGAGCAACACCGCGATCTACATCGTCATCACCTATGCCAAGCACCGCCTCGGAGGCCATGGCGTGGGCCCAACTGCTATTGAGATTTTTGCCGGCAGTCGATCAGATGGATTAGTGGCAAGCCACCATCCAAAGCCTGATTGGTTACGCTGAGGTGGGAGGATCACAGCAAGCTGGCCTACCACGGCCTCCCTAGGCGACGACAACGGCCCATGTTAACGCCATACTGAAGGGCCACTCCCATGGTCGAATCCCCACCGCGGCAACCAGCGCAAGAGCCACACAACCAAGAGCCCGACGACATCTCGACGGCCTCATCCGACCCTCGAGCGCATCGAGGCCAACTGCAGGCCCTGAACGATAGGTAGAGGGAAGGCGCGCGTGTCGCCATCGAGCAACGCCATGACAACCTCTGCCAGTGTCAGGACCCCGACTCAATGCCACATCGATCTAGCATGTAACACCTCATATCACCTTGCGGCCTCACGCACGGTATTCCCACGGGTGTCGCCTTACCTTTGCCCGGGACCGTTTGCGCCTTTTGGCACACGTATATGATAGTGTCGCTAGCATCCATATGATAAGGAACCCGGGCTGACATGGCTAGTCATAAACCCAAAGTGGCACAAACTTACAGGGACAGGCATCCATGACCCAGCATCGAACATGTCGGTCGTCAGTGAGTGAATCCAGGCTGTAGCACTGGGCTAGCAGGACTCCGGTGAACCGGGCTGTAGCGGGCTAACAGGACTCCGGTATTCATCGCGTGACATTTCCCCGAAGGGACAGACACAGGAACGAAGAAGGACACATGCCAGCCAGCCTAAGTGTTCCGGAGCAGTAGCAAGCTACCATGGCTCAGTGGAAGCACTAGGAGACATTTCCCGGTAAGAGAGGCTACTAAGGATAGACAACTAGATAGTTAGATCCCACACATACCAAGAATTTCAATAACATACACACAATATGCTCAATATGTGCAAATACAACATGGCATTACAACATGACTCTACAACTCAAGTATTTTATTCAATAGGCTCCGAGGAGTGAGATATTACAAACATGGGTCTCATGACCCAACATTCAGAGCATACAAGTCAAAGCACAAGCGGAAGCTCAACATGTCTGAGTACAGACATCTACAAATGAAAAAGGCTGAGATGCCTGACTATCTACTAGATCCTGCCGAGGGCACAAGATCGTAGCTGAGGTAACAAGCTAAATGTCGGAGTCCTGACAGCTTTGGTATCAGAGCTTGACTTCCTGTAGGATTACCAAGCCAAACTGGTCGAAGTTGAGTCTAGAAATTCTTTAGTTATATAAGGGAATTGATTGTGGGATGGAATGTAAGGCTCTTTTACTCCTTTATCTCATGCCCTTCTGATTCGAGTCATCTTATCTTTCCTACGGGGTTAAGGAACTAGGCTTTCTCCTCTTTCTATCAGGATCACGTGTTACTAATCCGTAGACTTGTAGAATTGCTGGACTTCAGCCTCGGTTCAGTTCCTACTACCTCTGTATGTTAACTATTGATCTCGAAACCTTGATATTGTGCTTCTGAGTGGCTATGCCACCATTTTTGTAGCATGTCTAAATCTTTTTGAGCATTTACAGCCGTTATGCTGTCCGAGTCATCCCAGGTTTCTAAATAGTCTGATGCATTTGCAAATTCCTTTTACCGTTCTGAAGATCCTTTGTGCCAGATCAACCACACTAACTAGTGTGTTGAGGTATTTCTTTGCCTCAGCATTTATGTTGGAGCTATTATTATGACCTAGGTGTCTAGAGAATCACCTAGTAATTTAGCCATGATTTGTGTCCCAGAGTGATGATTCTGGCCATCATTCTCGAAAGCATCCCGTGATGCCACTTAGTATGTAGGTATTCCACTCCTGGGTTGTTGAACCCGAGATTCACCCTACTTATTTCATGTTGATAGTGTTTGCTAGTTCCTTTAGGATATTAGCAACCTTTGCATTAGTCCTCGAGGTTCGTGGTATATCCTTCTTCCAAATACCATGAACTGCTCATGGCAGAAGTTCCTCGTTGAACCGAAAGATCACAACCAGAGTGCTCTCGATGAGTTATCCATTCTATATTGTGACTCTGCCAGCTCAACCGTTTGCATTGGTTATCCGGAAGAAATATGTTGAACTCGTTCGACATGCTAATCTATGCATCCACAACTCAGAAAATCATATGTTCTTTTGAGTCGTCCCTCTTTAGTTGTCTTCTGACCTTCGTCTATCAATTGATAGTCAAGAGTATGTGTGCATTTGTACATCGATGCCTATTACTCCTGTGGTCCGCCAAGCCATTCTATTCTGGAATGACTAGGAGAAACAAACTCCAGTACCTCATCCATATCCAGGATTGGGTCAAAGCAGTTGTATTCCGTAGATCAAAATGCAATCAAGCTTTTGATCCCTTCTACCCTGAAGTGTTACCCTCTTTACGTAAGGATCGTCATGAGAATTGCAATATCTCTTATGAATTCTTGATGCAGTAATACTTGTCGCCCTCATTATTCATTTCTCGGCTCCCGTGTTGTTGCAACCGGAATGCCGACAAGTGAACTGTGATGTGTGAACTCTATACTCCTAGCAACTCTGTTGCTTGGTAGTTAAAGGACAATAATTTCATTCTTAGCATGTTGGTTCCTGAATCATCATTCTAAGATAGATCGTGCTACCTAGTCCTTATTTCTGGTGCACCCTCGATCAATGAGTTAGGGCTGTGCCAATCCCTCACTCTTGTGATCATATCGTCTTGCCCTGAAAAGCAAGATCGTTTGTGAGCTTAGTAACTTATCGGTGGTTCGTGATTTTCTGAATATCTTCTCGGAAGTATCACCAGGTTGTCACCTGACTGTTATGTTGAGCTCGTGATCAAGTTGGTTCCTTGTAAACCAACCTTCTCCAAGAATCTGTGAAGGATACCCCTGAGCTAGTTGGTTAAGCTGAACAACAACTTGGAGAGTTGGAAGATAAAAGCTTGTCCGACTTAGTTCATTTTAAGGGATATCCTGAATATGTGTTGAAGAAAGATGGTATTTTCATTGATTGACCCTCGTGATCAGTTAATGGACCCATCATCTTATCCAATCTTTGATTCGAGTATGGGCTATCCTCAAATCAAGTCAGAACCAACGATATTCGTAATGTTGTCTTACTCGTGGCTGCTTTCCTCGAGCATACACCATTATATCTTATGGGTCTGACCAATGCTATCACCTTGTTCACCTAATTGTGGAATTCCACCTATATGGAAATCTAGATGGATGGTTGTTGAGCTCATCGATAACATTCTTAACTTCTCCATGATTTTGTTGGACATTAAGCTAGTATTGGAAACTTTTATAAGCATTATCTTCATGTCCCGTGCATGAAGCATATGTTTGGATGAAAGAAGTGACTTCCTCTAGATCATGTGCATTTTAATGCAAGTTGCCACTGTGAATTCGAGAAAGATTATTTTTGCCTCCTCCGGAATCATCCCAAGTCAGTCAAGCATATGTGCGAAGTATTCTATGGTTTGGGGACTTGCAACCCTCATCCCATATGTATTCCCTAGCACCCCAATCCACTGATTGACTTGTTCAAGGAAAAGGAGTTGATGTGCGAATACTAGTTCATGCACAAGACTTCGATATCCTCGTTTATGGTTCCCCACCTAAACTCGGTAGTATTTTATTATAAGACTCCTGTGTGGTCATGCTTGTCCGGGACAACGTGTTCACATGTGTGTAGCAGAACCAGCTCATGTTTTGGAGCTTCCTATCGTAGTTCATTTCCTGAGAATCTTGCAACATTATCTCGTCGGTTTGTGTTGCAAACCTTCTTTTCCAGACATGTTGTCTGAAATATTCTGTTAAAAACCGGGTCTGAATCTCAGGTAGATATGATGGTTGGAACCTCTTCCAAGAACTATGATATAGGTTCCAGTGAAGTGGACGCACCTAACTGGAAGCGCTATTGTTGTAGTATCTTGATTAAGCCGTTTGGTCACCTCCCATGAGGATCTCGCATGACTTATTCTAGAAAATTGATCCTTATGGATTTTGTGCTCCCGAAGTCCGATCTTTACTTGATCGCCATGTCGATGCTTTAAAGCATGATCGTGGTAGCTAGAACATCAAGGAGAACATTAGAAGCGGAGTGCTAAATGTCTCTCGGTCGATCATCCAGATTTTGCTTCCTTGGCCTTGCTAAGGTGAAATCTGAGAAGGTATTATCTTCCTTTGCATCTGCATTTTGTCCCTAGCTTGCACCATCATTGTGCCATTCTACCTTGGGTCCCGTCTATTGCTGATGATAAGCAAAATCATCTATGGCATTGTCTTCAACAAGGTAGTCCACATCTATTCTGGTCCGAGTATGACATTCTTTTGGACTCCTTCAAAAGATCGATTGTGATTTGCCTTAGGCTGGTATAAAGAGTTTCAATGATCTCTGAATCAAAGCTAATTCTTTTTGCCACTTAAGGGGATATTTCTACGAGTCACCTCTCCCAAGGTGCCCCGTTATGGTACCATGGCAACTCAACTCCTCGCTACGTTGACAATCGTTCACCACCTTCTTAAGTGTGGAATTGTTGTCTACCTAGTGAACCCTCGTCATTTGTTCCACTCCATCCCTCTAGATGTGTGCTTCGTGTCTCAGCTGGAGAGATGTTCCTATGTCTCACTCCGTGAGTTGATCCTGAGTTGCTTGATCTCCGACATGATGGATTATTTTAGAGTTTTCCCTAGCCTCTAATTGTCATGTTGGCTGGAGTTCTCAGAGCAAGACGACGAGACAAAGATGGTGATTGAATCAACGTTCATTTGAAGTGCAACCTGGATCGTGAAGATTGCGTTAGTTGCGTTCCCCCATCATCTTACCCTACGCTTGAATCTCGGGACGAGATTCCTGTTTAGTGGGGGCGAGTTGTCACATCCCTAGTTCTAATCTGCTCTGGGCTAGCTAGTCATGTGTTGCATCATGTTTATTTTGCTCTTAATCTTGAAATGGGGATTGATTCAAACCCTAGCACCAAATGACTTCAAATAGGCTCAAATAAAATCTTTTTCAATGATCCCAAAAACCTTAACCAGAAATCATGAGCATATTTAAAGGCATTTGGTGCTAGGGTTTGAATCAATCCCCATTTCAAGATTAAGAGCAAAATAAACATGATGCAACACATGACTAGCTAGCCCAGAGCAGATTAGAACTAGGGATGTGACAGCCAGTCCGAGGGGCGCGATGGCCCCGACGTCAATGAGCTCGCGCTTAGTAGGGGTGGGCACCTGCCTTTCGAATTTGGGTGCCCCACCTTCACTCGAGAGCTGCGGAAAGTCCGTTGGTCGTCCGCTCGCACGTTCAAGCTAGAGATACCAGAGAAATACGATGGAAGGCTAAACCCGGCAGAGTTCTTGAGCATCTACACCATCGTTGTTCAAGCTGCCGGGGGAAGAGATGAGAAGGTGTTCGCCAACTACTTCCCTTTGGCACTCAATTCAAATGTGAGGTCTTGGCTGATGCACCTACCGGAGAACTCCATTTCGACTTGGGCTGACCTGTGCCATGAGTTCATTGGCGCCTTCGTGGGCAGCCATCAAGAACCAGGGCGACCCAGCGACTTGCAGCTTCTCCAGCAGAAAGAAGGAGAGATTCTGCGGAAGTACTTGCAGAGGTTCAGCCGAGTCCATAGAAATATTCCACACATCCACCCGGTAGCTGTGATAGCTGCGTTCCAATCAACATGCGCAACCATCGTATACGTTCCAAGATGAACGTTCGGTTGCCCTAGACCGAAGGAACTTTACACCTTGGTGGACAAGTGTGCTCGGGTGGAGGAGAGGAGGAAACTCCCCAGAGAGGAAGATGGCGTCGACATCAATTCAAAGGATGATGACGAAGCCACCAGTCAGAATAAGAACAAGAAGCGCAAGGATAAGGCAATAATGACCATTGCGGGATTGGGCATGCCTACTACCAGCAAGAGGTCTAAGGCCGAAGCTCCCGGCAAGGAAGTTTCCGCGTGCACTGATTGCCGGGAGGCTGCGGCTGCCGAGAAGGCTGGGAAAGGTGATGGGACGTACTGCAAGTTTCATCGGACCAAGGGACACGATCTCCAGGAGTGCCATTTGGTTGAACAGCTCGTCAAGAAGTAGAGGGCTGAGTATGAGAAGCGTGATAAGGAAAAAGGTCAGAATGGTACTGGTGGGAAGGGCAGAGGCGGTGAAGCAAATCGCCCCGGCAAGGCTCCTTGGAACCAAGGAGAACCCACGAGGAGCCGTGAGACGGAAGATTGCAATGGTGACAGTATTGAAGGGGATGAAGAGGAAACCAGTGAGTAGGAATTCTAGAAGGCAACTGATTCCCCGTGCATTGACAAGGGTTCATCTCTACACTCCTCTCACCGTCGACTTAAACAATGGGCGCATGAAGTTAATGACGTGGAGCCATCGACAGATTCTCAGAAGCCGCTCAAATGGTCACACATGCCCATCATCTTTGACGAAGAGGACCACCCTGACCGCACCATCGCGGTAGGGTGCTTGCCGTTGTTGGTCTCACCAACAATCCGCAACCTCAAAGTCACAAAGATATAGGTTGACGGCGGGGCAGGGTTGAATCTGATTTCCCCAAAAGGTCATCAACAAACTTCAAATAGCAAAGGAAGAGCTCAAGGTCACAGGCACGTTTCAAGGAATCAACCCCAGTAGGAGTCGTCCTAAGAGAAAGATCATGTTGCCAGTGACATTCAAGGGAGAGTTGAAGTACCGGACTGAGAAGGTTGTGTTTGATGTGGTCGACCTCCCCCTGCCGTACAACGGAATCCTTGGATGCCCGGCTCTAGCCAAATTCACGGCGTCCCATTATGGCTACAAAACCTTGAAGATGCCAGGGCCGATGGGCGTCATTTCCATTCCATCAGATGAGAAGGACACAATTATTTTCTTGGATAAGATGTACTGGGACGCAGTCGCTGTAGAGGTCGCTGAAACCGCAGTTCCCGTCAAGGAAAGCAAGGGAAAGAAGAAGGCTAGCAGGGATGCCAACAAGGAATCTTGGAAGCATACCTCTTCACTGTATGATGCGCCTGTTGATGACCTGCCGGGGAGTTCCAATAGCAAGAGATACAAGGCTGCTGCACCCCATGTGAAAAAGGTCTCGACATGGCTGGCCGGCGCTGATGGTACTTTCACTATCAGTGCCACCCTTGATGACAAATAGGAAAGCGCGCTCATTGCCTTCCTGCGGGCGAATGTCGATGTGTTTGCTTGGCAACCATCTGATATCCCCGGTGTTCCCATGGAGGTAATCGAGCACCACCTTGCTATCTGTCCACATGCCCGACCCGTCAAGCAGAAGGTCCGAAAGCAATCCTTGAAGCGGCAGCAGTTCATTGCCAAGGAAATCAAGAAACTTGAGGTGGCTGGGTTTGTCAGCGGTGTACTACATCCAACATGGTTAGAAAACTCAATGATCGTGTGCAAGGCTAATGCGAAATACAGGCTTTTCATAGATTTCATAGATCTGAACAAGGCATGCCCGAAGGACCCATCACTACAAAAAAATACACTTCCGTGATGATACGTGTTTGTCATAGCAGGTCACTTTTTCTGTCATGCATGTACATCCATGATGATTTTATGATAGAATCTAGATAGTCATACTTGTGATGTCATAGAAGTGTTCTATGACATTATCAAAATTATCATCACGAAAGTGTCCACTTCCATGACGATAAATGGCACATCATTAAAGTGCTTTCGTCAAGGGTAACTGACACGTGCAATCCACCATAACGGGTCGCCATTAAGCTATCGGGTCCGGTTTTGGATGAGATAACCCGTTAACAGCCCGAACCAATGATTCTCAATGGCCAGAGGAACCATGTATTGCCTCACCATTGGGACAGATGTCATCCACTCATTGGACAGGAGGCACCTATGATACGTCGACACATGGCACGGCCGAACAGAGGCCCATTCCAATGAAAAGGCCGACCCGTTTGACTTAGTCAAAAGGTAGCGGGTCGGCCCATTGAAAGCCTGTTAACGTCTTGTTCGTATATAGCCATTTACGGCCCGCTAACTCATGGCCCGTTATGGCCTATCCGAATTAAGCCTAGTAGCTTCATATAGGCCGTCCAATATGATTCCATCCCGTTGTAACTTCTGGCCCATGTATGGCCCATGATGTCTTTCGGCCTATATGAGGCCCTTTGTAACTCTTGACCCATTAACGGTCGGTGGTGAAACTGGCTCATAATGAACAGTGTACCGCTTGTTTGACACGAGAAAAATCTTAATGTGCACTCCGGGAGAAGGGAAGAGAAGGAGTATGGATTTCTCTCATGCGCCGGGGAAAAAGAAAAAATGCGAGTGTGCCAGTGTACCGTGGTACACAATGAAAACAAAGAGATGGGGACAGTATTTTATTAATCACAAGGATAACAAATACAATTCCCGACATGCGCCCCGTGGCCTACTAGCGTGGCCTGCCTAACTATAGTGATTGTGGTCTCTGGTTCCTGGGGCCTCGGAAGGCTCCCGGTTAATTACTCCCACGGGTTGCTCTGCGAGATACCTCCGATTAAGCCATGTGGTCGTCTTTGTTGTCTTCGCTTCGCGTTCTCCATGCATGATGATGCTGGTGTGTGTGTGTGGTGTGGGCGGAGGCAAAGCCCGTGTCCTCATCGGTACATGTGCCACTCAAAACATGGCTTTGTGCTGGCCATGTTCGCCCTCGCCGTCGTGCCTCGTCGATCTTTACAACATTGATGTAGTCAGTGTTGAAGTTGCATGGGTCCTTCTCAACACGGACTTCTTGATGATGTAGCGGCTTCGTCGGGTATGCAAGGGGTTTGCCTCGCGAGAGTATTCTTATGGAGACCGGCGTCGGTGTAAAACCAACGCTCGCTCATATCGGCAATGCCGGTGTGGTTGGCGACTCGTCTCGGCCAGACGCCGAGTTTACGGCGGTCCGCCAAGAGAAGGGCGCCACCTCACGAGGCCATAATAAGAAGTTGGTGAAGTTGCATCGCCTTCTATCCATCGCACCTCATGTTCACGGGCTCCGGGACATGGACAACGCCATGTGCTGGTGCCTTGTCTCGGCTAGACGCCGAGTTTACGTCGATCCGCCATGTATCAATGACTGCTTCGTGGTAAGATCTTGGTGAAGCCGCATCGCCTTCCCACTGCCGGGCCTAGTTATCATGGGCTCTGGGTTGCGAATAGCATCATGCGGCACCATCTTTTCCTCCGGGTCACGGACAACACCGTGTAGCGCCATCTTCTTCCCCGTGTTACGGGCTTCATGATGCGGGCATCACCAGGGTGTGCGTCGTCTTCGTGGCTCCAGGTCGCAGGCTCCGTCTTGAAGAGGTAGACATCGGTGGTGTCATTCCGCGAGGTCCATGCCTCCGTCCTCTGTGACACCAGCTTGATGCTGTTGACGTTGGTGGCGTCCTCCTTGCAAGCTCCACGCCACGATCCTCCGCGGCACCGGGTTGATGATGTTGGCGATGGGCGTCGTCTTGGCGAGTTCCATGCTGCCATCCATCGTGGCACGGTGTATACATCCTCGGGAGCTCTACTCATTCGTCCTCCATGGCGCCGGCTTGATGAAGAAGATGAGGGGCGTCGTCCTAGCGAGCTCTGTCTCGCCATCCTGCGCCGCACGCGGCGGCATCCCTGCGAGCTCCATGCCTCCGGGCTCCATCTTGACGAAGTAGATGTCGGCAGCATCCCCAACGGGCGCCAAGCCTCCGTCCTCTAGCTCCAGCATGACGAAGTAGATGGCCGGCATCCTCCTTGCGAGCTCCCTGTCACAATCCTCCGCGGCACGGAGATGGCGTCCTCACGAGCTCCACGCGTCCATTGTTGAGCACGCTCCATCTTGGTGAAACATCGGCGACGTCCCCAATGAGCGCTATGCCTCCGTACTCCGGCTCCAGGATGACAAAGTAGACGACGGTCGTCCCCAACAAGCGCCACACCTTCGTGCTTTGGCTCCAGCATGACGAAGTAGATGCCGGCTTGAAGTAGAGGGTGGCAGCATTGTCTCCATGGGTGGCCACCACGTAGGTGTCTAGCAGGCTACGCGCCGGCAGTACCACGTCATCTTCAAAGGAAGTCACCATGAAGGAGTCGCCAAGCTCGAAGGAGTCCGCAGCGGCGAGCATCACGAACATTGACCTTCATCTCCATGGTCTCCCGGTGGATGCTTGCTGCTCCATGGAATCACCTCCGGCTGCGTGGTACTTTGAGACTTGCATTTCTATGTTTTCTCCGTCGGACCACCTCTCCTTGGGCGGTCCTACGCTCATAACTCTCCTTGGGTGTTCTTAGGCATCCTGTGAAATAGATAATAACACATAGAAAAAAAAGATCATTGCATGGTTACGTGTGTATCTTCGGTCGCACGTGTTTCTGCGGCCTGTGCGTACACGCGTCCGCCGCTCATCCTCGATGCCGCCGCAATGGGTGCATCTCCTTCTATGTGTTTTCTTTCTTCCCTCTGCTGCGTACGTGAGGTCTTGGCTCCAGCGCGTCGTTGCCGCCGCTGCTGCGTGCCAGCTCCTCGTGTTTTCTCTTCTGTATCCTCGACGCTGCCGCAAGGGACGGCGCGTCTCCTTCCTACGTGGCTCTCCCCTTGGATGCCTTGTCTCTCCTTCCTGTGCCTACTCTGTCCTGTCCCTCTGGTCAACTATTTATAGGGTTGATGGCTAGGGTTGGACCGATGTTTAACACGCAGCCCGTCGCTTGGGTTTCCTTCTATTGTTTTTCTTGATGCATGAACCTGCACAAAGAAAAGGAAAGAAAATTTGTATGCATACCTTGTTTATGTGGCCCGTGACCATCTAGGCGGTTCTCGATCATCAGTTGCAATTATTTCCATATTTCCTTTTCTAGCTTGCTGATTATACGTATGCACCTGAATATTTACTTGCCAAGTAAATGATGCAAATATACAGCTTCGTATTGTACGTGTTTGTAGGTTGCACCCCGCTAACACAGTGCACATTTCATGTACCTGTTCAATTCAAAAAGCAAAACGAAGATACACGTACATGCATATATTTAGCTAGCTAGGTATTTCATGTATTCCCGTACATATATGTACGCACTTGCCGGCCCGCCCAAGATACTCAAATACCTACGGTATGCATATGAATGAGTATTCAGATATGTATTGTGAGCTTGCCGGTATTCAAATACGTAAATACATAAGTGCGTATATGTATCTAAGCTAGCTATGTCTAGACTGAAAAAAGAAAGTGGCCAGGCCGTGCGTGTGCATGCACACGTAATAGTTGCACCATGATGTGAGTATGTGCGTGCATGTGCCATGCAATTTTATTTTGCCTTTGCATCAAAACTTCTCTTTGTATGTGTAACCTGTATGAAAGCTCAACAGAATTTTTTATTATTATTTTATGCAACGGTGCACAAAAACTCGTCGAACAAATGCCCCCTGTCGGTGTCAAAACCGGTGGATCTCAGGTAGGGGGTCCCAAATTGTGCGTCTAGGCGGATGGTAATAGGAGACAAGGGACACGATGTTTTTACCCAGGTTTGGGCCCTCTCGATGGAGGTAAAACCCTACTCCTGCTTGATTAATATTGATGATATGGGTAGTACAAGAGTAGATCTACCACGAGATCAAACAGGCTAAACCCTAGAAGCTAGCCTATGGTATGATTGTTGTTTGTCCTACGGACTAAAACCCTTCGGTTTCTATAGACACTGGAGAGGGCTAGGGTTACACAGAGTCGGTTACAATGGTAGGAGATCTACATATCCGTATTGCCAAGTTTTCCTTCCACGCCAAGTAAAGTCCCATCCGGACACGGGACGAAGTCTTCAATCTTGTATCTTCATAGTCTAGGAGTCCGGCCAAAGATGATAGTTCGGCTATCCGGACACCCCCTAGTCCAGGACTCCCTCAGTAGCCCTTGAACCAGGCTTCAATGACAACGAGTACGGCGCGCATATTGTCTTCGGCATTGCAAGGCGGGTTCGTCCTCCGAATTTTTCATAGAAGATTTTGAACACAAGGATAGTGTCCGGCTCTGCAAAACAAGTTCCACATACCACCCTAGAGAGAATAATCTTTACACAGATCCGCTGACGTATTCCGCGGCGTGACATCACACCACGGCCAGGCCTTTATTCGAATCATTTTTTACTGTCCCACCTCTGTGCATTTAGCGATGCGGTTTCCTTGGCACGTCTTATCAAAGCGGAGATCATGCCTCTTTATTCTGGGAGCCTCATCAATACGGGCGTGGGTAACCCAACCGTGCCCGTTGGCACGCCCCCTCTATCGAAGGCGAGTCCCAAACGGCCACGGGGAGGGCTCTTGGTATTCAACCTCTTTATAACGAGACCAAGGCCTGCTCCTTTCTTTCAATCTCAATCGAATCCGCCCTTCGCCTCGAGTTCCAACACCCAAAGCTCCAGATTCAGGCTCTTCGGACCTTCGACGATGTCCGGCTCCGACCTGCAAGGCCGGTGGATGCTCTCCTCCATCACGGAAGAAGACGTGCTAAAGCTGAGAGACGCCAGGTATCTAACCGGCGAAATTTCGCATAGGCTGCCTGCCCAAGGGCAGGTTATTCCTACTCCCGAGCCTGGTGAGAGGGTGGTGTTCGTGTCTCACTTCCTTCGGGGTTTAGGCTTCCCGACGGACCCCTTCATGATGGGGCTCATGTTTTATTATGGGCTGGAATTCCACGACTTGGATCCGGAGTCCATCCTCCACATCTCATCGTTCATTGTCGTATGTGAAGCCTTCCTCCGCATTACCCCTCACTTCGGATTGTGGCTCAAGACCTTCAAAGTGGAGCCGAAGATGATCAAGGGGCAGCAGATAGAGTGCAGAGGGGATGTTATAAGCAAAAATGCTGACGCTCCATGGCTCGAGGGCTCTTTTCAAGAGGTGCTCGGTTTATGGCAACAGGAGTGGTTTTACATCACCGCTCCCAGGGGCACCAAATGGGTGGCGCCACCTGCCTTCCGCCCGGGTCCTCCACAGCGGTTGGCGTCATGGGTCAACAAAGGGCTCGACTGGGGACCGTCCAAGGACGTTCCTCTGCTGCAGGGCCGTATTCGAGACCTCCAAGAGAGAGAGATCAATCTGGTCATAGTGGCGCAGGTCATGCTGATTCGGCGCCTTCTACCCTGCAAACGTCGTCCCCTCCGCCTGTGGGAATTTAATCCGGAGGGACCACGAGCTCTCCAACACTTCATGGGCGCGACGCCTGTGGAGATCTATAAACTATTCTTCGGATCACAAGAGATGTGTCCGGACTTGACCGAGGACGCAGGTCTGAGCTGCAATCGCCCGGATACTCAAGTAAGTAGTCATGTGCCCGGACACGCTATCCGTACATTTATCATAAATTTGCCCTTTAAAGAGTTGTCCCTTGAACAGGAGTGGATAGCGAAAGCAAAACTAATAAGGTGTCTGGCCCCCCTCCCTGAGACCACGCCGGATCCTGTGTTAACCAAGATGCTGGAGGCTGCGCCTTTGGAAGAGGGCAAACACGGGAACAGGGAAGCTACTGCCTCCACGAAGGTGGCTTTCAAGAAAGGGGGGATCGAGAATCCCTCCCTCCAGGGGGAGAAGAGGACCGCTTCTGAAGATCCGGAGGCCAAGGCCTCAAAGCGTGGGAAGAAATCTTCACCAGAGGGACCTGCGCCAGGCGAAGCCCCGACCGCACTATTTCCCCAAGGGAATCAGCCCTCCAGCGAGCCGTAAGTAGAAAGGGGAGTTTTGTAATAAGGGACATCCTTGTTTTTATTTCTGAAGATAACCGAACTTTTACCTTGTAGTTCGCATCTCACCCTTCTCAGCAGAGCTCATCTTTAGGGGATCTTCATCCGGAGATGATGGAGAGCGAAACGCCTCCATCTGCCGCACTGTCATGCGGGGCGGACGACCCTGAGGTGTCGTCGCAAAGGGTTTCCCCGAGTCTGGCGGGGCAGGAAGGTCCGGCACCAACTGGTGTACGGTCGGAGGAGCTGAAGGATCTGCTCGGGCAAGCGTCTATCTCAGAAGATCACCATGCGTTAATGGGTACGGTGATTGAAAGGATTTCATCCGCTAAGATAGGATTGCATGAAGCCGTCAGAAGTTTACTGATGGGGTTTGAGGTACGTGAAAATGATATGCCTTCTGACAGTTTTTCATATAGAATGCGCCCTGTATAGATAGTAGCCCCTGAGACTCGGTACGTTGTCGAAAGTGACAGCGCGCCGAGGATCATAATCTCAGTTGTAAGATGTCGCCTGTCCTATATAGGTGGCGGAGCGTCCGGTGGCCAGCCGGACTGATCAATTTGCCGAACTGAAGCGGCAACTTGACGTGGCGGATGTGGACATCGCGCTTGTCAATAAGCGGCTTCACGAGTCAGAAGGTATGCAACTTCTCCGCGGACACCTGGTAAGGGAGCTTGATGCCCATGCCTTACAACATGTATGCTTTATGCAGATGGTGCCGCTGCTATGGAGAACCTTCGGACAGAGCTAGCCCGAGTCAAGGAGCAAGCCAGAAAAAGTGATGCGGCTGCCTTGAGGGCGACCGAAGAGCTAAAAGCCGAACAGGCTGCTCACTGCCGAAGCAGGGAGGAAATGGCCGAGATGGCCGGGAAGTTGAAGAATGCTGTCGACCGCTGCGAGTTTCTTGAGAAAGAACGTCGAGCGGAGCAAGAGGACCTGAAGAAGGCCTCCGCCGAAGCCAAGGATGCCCGCTCCACGATGAGAGCTATAAAGGAGGAGCTACATCAAACCGGGGATATCGTGGCTGGAAAGCCCTTTCTGTTGCGGAGGAAGTTCACGGATCCAAAGTATGCTCAGTTAGACCGGCTGTGGGGTGTAGAGGATGCTTATCTGGACTTAGCGGCAAGTGTCGCGGACGCGGTCGAGTTCTTCCGAGGTCAAAAGGATCACGGAAGGGAAGAGTTGTTTTGGTCACAGTTCCATAATCCAGAGCGTCCACTTCCATTAACCGATCGGTTAGCCAAATGGGCTGAGCTGAATAGGTTGTCTGGACTTGCCATGAAGGATGTCGTGACTCATTTGTGGCCGAAAATGCCCGAGCCGAAGAGTTATTTTGGCTTGATGCAGCAGTTCCTTGGTGCGGTGCCGCATATCGATGCAATGAAGCGGTCGGCATGCATAGAGGGTGCGCGGATGGCTCTTGCCCGTGTCAAAACATACTGGGCAGAGATGAAGGCCACCGACGTTGCATCTCTGGATTCGGACAGAAGCCGAGTACCTGCCGAGCACTATTTTGAGGAAGTCCTGCAGGGCGCTCGTTTAATAGAGACGCAGTGCTCGAAGGATATTATGTTCTAATGACATGTATGATTTGTGAAACAATGTTTCAATATAATATAAGGGCTTTTTATACTTGTGCGTTCAAGTATTGAAATACCTCCTATGCGGCCGTTAATGTATATGTGTATATAACCTGAAAGATGGCAGTCTTCGGCTTCAGCCCCCACGCACATAGTGCGGGGGTGTTTGCAAAAAAGCGCATTTTCACACTTTAATCCAACGTCTTGGTCCCGTGAAGGAGGTGATAGTGTAGCAAACTAGGCAACCGGACTATAATGCTTTATCACTTTCACTTAGCCATAGGAGTTCGATGGTGGGGCTACTATATAGCCCCTAGGGGCACCGCGCTCTCCCAAATTCGGGGCGCGTATGTGCCTGACCGGGAAACGGTCCTTCGTTAATGTGGAGGAATTCTAAACATTCCGGTGGGTCATCGAGTGGTTGACCAGTCTCACGCTATATCATGACAGTCAGTTTTGGGCTTTCTCTATTGAGGTGCTCACCAGGCCGAACCGGGGCATAATCGCAGTAGTTCTCCTGGTGCCGCGTTAGCCGATAGAGTGGAACGTAAGGCAGCAAAACACAGGAACCGGGCAAACCCAACATTTGACCAAAGACATGATTCGGAGCTGATGCATATAAGGCCTAACTCGAGACGCCGAACACTCCCTGAGGTATTCGGTCTTTATGAAAACGGGCAGAACAATGCCCTAAGCCCCTAGTGTCCAGGTACGCGCAAAAGTTTCTGACGTGGCTGATGCCAAAACGCCAGCCTCCTCCTCGGTTATAGAAAGAAACCGGGGGATGTGTAACAACAAGAGATAGTAAAAAAGGTTTACGCAGGGTCTTAATCTGAAAAAGAATCCTTGCAACGGGTCCCTGCTGCACGTCTGCGCCTGTGTCTCCGTTGTGCCGTATCCTGGACGGGTATAGCACGACGTTCATCTGTAAAAGAGAGGAACTTAGTTGGAAAAAAATATTGTGCGAAAAATGTATTTTAAAATAAACAGAGTATGATTCAAAAAATGAATAAAATTGAGCTTTACTGTCTCTTGTTGTACATGCGTGGATCCACTTGTAAGGGGGTACGCGGCTAGTAAGCCCCTTGTTTATTTATACCGGACTCACCTAACCGTGTCCGGGGTCTGAATGACCTGTTTAGGTGCTTTGATTAGCAAAGCCAGATTAGTGTGTGGCTGTCAAGGCAGTCTCACGTTCTTCCGTATTCGAGGAACACTCAAAGTTTCCCTTTAATGAGATGATGCCGCATGGACCGTGCATTTTAAGTGTAAGAGATGCGTAATGCGGTACTGCATTAAAGCGGGCGAAAGCTTCGCGTCCCAATAGTGCTTGATAGCTACTTTTAAATGGGGCGATGTGGAAGACTAACTTTTCACGACGGAAGTTGTCGGATGAGCCGAACACAACTTCCAGTGGTAGAGAGCCCGTACAATAGGCATATGGGCCTGGCATCACTCCTTTAAATGAAGTGTTGCTATGGCGAATTTTGGTTGGGTCTATCCCCATTCTGCGGATTGTGTCTTGATATAGCAGGTTTAGATCACTGCCGCCGTCTATTAGGACTTGTGTAAATTGCAGTCCATCGATTATAGGATCTAATATCAAAGCAGTCCATGATGTATTCCGGATACTTCCGGAGTAATCCTGATGGTCGAAGGTGATTGGTTTTGACATCCAGTGTCGGGACTCCGCTGGGGTGGACCGTGCGGCGCATATTTCGGCCGGCGCCGCTCTGTTTTTCCCTTTTGTCACTTGAAGTGAGTTTACTGTTTTGACCTCTTGTGGGAAATTCTTTTGTTTTCTGGTGCTCTGCTTGTGGGGTTCGTCGTCGTCCTCACTTGATGTGCCGAGCCCCTTGTGTTCGGCGTTAAGTCGGCCGGACTGTTTGAAGACCCAACAATCTTTGTGGGTATGGTTTGCAGGCTTCCCAGGGATACTATGGATTTGGCATATCTTGTCCAAGATTTTGTTTAGGTTGGATAGCTCGTCATTGTTGTCCTTAAGGGGCAGTTTTTTATTGTTCTGCCGAGGGCTTTTGAATCCGGCGTTGACTGTCGTGCTCTTCGGACTGTTTCCTTTGGTTCGGCGCTGGTCCTTGTTGCGTCGTGGTTTCCCATTTCCATCCCTGACCACGGATGTACTTGGGTCGCTGGTGCTGCATCTTGCCAGCCAGCTATCCTCTCTCGCGCAAAAGCAGGTCATGAGGCTTGTTAGTGCGGCCATTGTTCTCGGCTTTTCTTGGCCAAGGTGTCTGGGAAGCCATTCGTCTCGGACGTTGTGTTTGAAAGCTGCTAAGGCTTCAATGTCCGGACAGTCGACTATTTGGTTCTTTTTGGTGAGGAACCTGTTCCAGAATTTGCGGGCTGACTCTCCGGGCTGTTGAGTTATGTGACTTAAATCGTCTGCATCTGGAGGGCAGACATAAGTCCCCTGAAAATTTGCCCGAGACGCATCCTCGAGCTCTTCTGAACTTCCAATGGTATTTTTCGGGAGGCTTTTGAGCCAATGCCGGGCAGGCCCTTTGAGCTTGAGGGGTAAGTATTTTATGGCGTGGAGGTCATCTCCTCTAGCCATGTGTATGTGCAGGATGTAATCCTCAATCCAGACTCCAGGGTCTGTTGTTCTGTCGTATGCCTCTATGTTTAAGGGCTTGAATCCCACTGGAAATTCATGATCCAGCACCTCATCGGTGAAACATAGGGGGTGTGCGGCGCCCCTGTATTTGGGTGTGCCGTGATGTTCGAATACTCGACGTCTTGCATTGCTTTCTAGAGCTTGCTTTCTTGGCCCATAGATAGACCTAACTGGGCCATCCTTTTGGGGTGAATACTTATGCGGATCGCGTGCCGGCTTGTGTGCGGCGCCGCTTGCCGCTCTATGTTTGCCATGTGGTCGTCTATCCGACCGGGCGGCCTCTTTGTTCTTTGATTGTGGGGGCTCTACGGCCTCCTCGTCAAATTCGAGCAGTAGTTTGCGCTTCAGGTAGCTCTTTGTTTGGCGACTATCGCCATATTTGTCTGCGGTGTTGAGTACTTTGCTCCATCTCATTCTGAGTGCGTCTTCCGCTATTTTGAGCTTCCGCTTCTGCTTCTTCAGACTACGTGGAGTGGCGACAAGCCTTTTGTGGAGGTTCTTCTGCTCCAACGATGTGTCCGGCGTGAGATCGTCCGGACTGTTATCTTCGCCGGGGACGGATTGTTTATCCATGTTATCCTGTTCGGATAGTTGCTCGAGGGCATGTTCGTCGTCCACCGGTTCGCCCTGCTCTATGTCTGGGTGTGTATGGGTGTTGTGTTTGTCGAGGCGGGACTTTGAGCGGTGCTTACATCACCGTTTTGACTGCTTTTCGAGGAAATTATCCTTCGCAGCGTCCCGTTGTTCGTCGTTATCGCTTCCTTTAGGTGTATCCACCATATATACATCGTGAGTTGAGGTGGCCTTCCAGTGCCCTGTAGGCGCTGGTTCTTGGTCGTCTCCGGCATCGTCGTCCATACCGTCGATGTCTTCGGAGTCAAAGTCGAGCATGTCGGTTAAATCGTCGACAGTGGCTACAAAGTGGGTGGTGGGTGGGCATTGAATTTCTTCGTCGTCCGTGTCCCAAACTTCCTGACCATAGTCCGGTCAGGGCTCTCCTAATAAAGAGAGAGACTTTAGCGAGTTCAGGATGTCGCCGAAGGGCGAGTGCTGAAAGATGTCCGCGGCAGTGAACTCCATAACAGGCGCCCAACCGGATTCGATTGGAAGGGGCGCGGAAGGTTCGGAGTCTGGAGAGGAGTCCGGCACCTTGGAGTCACGAGCTTCGCAAAGGACAGGGATGGTGTTCGGCTCGATCGCTGTAGAGATCGTAGCCCCTGAGGCGGTGTCCAGCCACTCATCTTCGATCGGCGAAGTCGGCTCCGAGCTAAGGGTCGGAGCGGGCTCTGGTGCGGAATCCAGGGTACCGTTCGGCGGCAGAGCTAGATCGTGCCTGTCGAGACAGTGCGGCGCGGTTGGCTGTGGCTCGAATCCATCGAAGATCAAGTCTCCGCGGACGTTGGCCGTGTAATTCAAACTCCCGAATCTGACCTGATGTCCAGGGGCGTAGCTTTCTATCTTCTCCAGATGGCCTAGCGAATTGGCCCGTAGTGCAAAGCCGCCGAATACGAAGATCTGTCCGGGGAGAAAAGTCTCATCCTGGACCGCGTCGTTATTGATGATCGAAGGAGCCATCGGGCCTAAAGGTGACGACATAGAGGAATTCTCAATGAAAGCACCAATGTCGGTGTCAAAACCGGCGGATCTCGGGTAGGGGGTCCCGAACTGTGCGTCTAGGCGGATGGTAACAAGAGACAAGGGACATGATGTTTTTACCCAGGTTCGGGCCCTCTCGATGGAGGTAAAACCCTACTCCTGCTTCATTAATATTGATGATATGGGTAGTACACGAGTAGATCTACCACGAGATCAAAGAGGCTAAACCCTAGAAGCTAGCCTATGGTATGATTGTTGTTCGTCCTACGGACTAAAAGCCTCCGGTTTATATAGACACCGGAGAGGCTAGGGTTACATAGAGTCGGTTACAATGGTAGGAGATCTACATATCCGCAGTGCCAAGCTTGCCTTCCACGCCAAGGAAAGTCCCATCTGGACACGGGACGAAGTCTTCAATCTTGTATCTTCATAGTCTAGGAGTCCGGCCAAAGATGATAGTTCGGCTATCCGGATACCCCATAGTCCAGGACTCCCTCACCCCCTCGTCGAGTTGAGCTTGAGTGCGAAGCGAATTGAGCTTGACTCGATGAAAATTTCTCTCCCTTCTCTTGGCGCATGATTCATATGCAGCCTGTAGAACCGGTTCATAGTTCACATCTCCGTGACAACGTGTGCACCATTCTGAAGATGATTGACTGGTAAGGACGTGTCTTAGTGTAGGTATGTCCATCCACAAGTGTGTTCTTTAGGGAGCTCGTCGGATCGTATAACAAGCACAATGCCAGTTAACAAGGCAACCCTGTCTCGTCTTCATTCCACGGTGAAATAACATGCCTTGTCTTGAAAACGAAAATAAAATTTTACCAATCTCTCCGCGATTATTGAGCTGCTACGGTGCTAACCGACTTGATTGGAGGGTTTCACAGATTGACGTTGGCCGCACTAGCTCGTTGCACTGCTCCCATGATCTCATTGTGTTGATGTAGGCGAGGCATCGGTAGACCGTTGACAGCTCCCCTTTATTGAGAATCTCCACACCATTCATGGCAAGGCAATTTTGGTGGTACATGTTGTTGCCGCCTCTCCTCGAAGCGCCGCTTCATCTTCCTCGAGCTACCTCACACAGCTCTCTCCTTTCTTTGTTTCCCTTTCCCCTCAAGAACACACAAGAAGGAGAAACTCACACACATAGACACACACACACACACACACATGTACCAAGGAGGAGCCTAGAAAGCTTTGCGCAGAGGCTCTTCCCCTTGGTGGATACGCAGGCTACATTGTTTCTGCCTCAGCCCTCTCGTCCGCCTTTCTCATTCATTTGCTTTACTTGTATAGCCAAGTACAAGACTCAACGCACACACTAGCCAGCCGCCATGCCCGGCCACTAACCCAACTAATCTACCTACATGCAGGCGCGCGTACACCACCCATGCAATCTCTCCACAACGACTGCGGGACTTGGCTGCTAACAAACTCATCGATGCTTATGCGGCCGTTGTGTAACCTCCAACGTCCACACGGCCAGCTCTACACGACCCGCCATGCATGTAGCCAGCTAGCCACAGCCGCACGCACAACACCCATATAAGTGGTTTATCCTAACATACTCCCCCTAAACCACGATGTCGCCATCGCCGGAGTTCTTGCAGCGCCCATCATTGTTGTCTTTATGGCCGTGATCCAGCCAGCGGACCCGACCCGGCGCACCGACGCCAGTCGTACCGCCACGGACCCGACCTGACACACTGAAGTTGGTCACACCGTGCTCCGTCATAACCAGGAGACATACGATGAGCTCCTTCTCCGCCGGCGACACATGCCCGACGTCCCTCGGCGCCCCGCATGTTCCGCGTGCACCCGACACGCCCGACGAGCCCTACCGCACCAGTGCGTCCCGCATGTCCCGCGCGCACCCGACGTGCCTAACGAGCCCGACCACACCACACGCTCACCGCGTGTCGCCTCCTCGTCCGCCATGGCAGCCTCCAGCGACAAACGCCGGAAGGATGTAGCCGAACTCGAGCACGGACTCGAGCACAACGGCAACATACGCCTCCTCCCAACGTCAACCGCATGCTCGTATGCGCGCCAGCGGCCCCGACGTGTCCAGTGCGCACCCATAACACGCACCGGTCACGCCCGGCTCGCTGCCGCGGCGTATTGCCCTGCACCGCCGCGGCCTCCATGCCGCCATGCAGTGCCTCCACGCCGCGACGCCGTGCTGCGCCGCCGCGCCACCACGCGGCGCCTCAGCGGCCTCCGCGGTAACCGCACGTACGACGTAACCGCCCGCCCCCTCCGCCACGCGCCAGCACGCCTCCGAGATGGTGAATCACGCCAAGACGAACTGGCTCATGATACCAATTGTTGTTGTCGCCTCTTCTTGCAGCGCCGCTTCTTCTTCCTCGAGCTACCTCACACAACTCTCTCCTTTCTTTGTTTCCCTCAAGAACACACAAGAAGGAGAAACTCACACACATAGACACACACACACACACACGCATGTACAAAGGAGGAGCCTAGAAAGCTTTGCCCAGAGGCTCTTCCCCTTGGTGGATACGCTGGCTACATTGTTTCTGCCTCAGCCCTCTCGGTCGCCTTTCTCATTCATTTGCTTAACTTATATAGCCAAGTACAAGACTCAACGCACACACTAGCCAGCCGCCATGCCCGCCACTAACCCAACTAATCTACCTACATGCAGGCGCACGTACACCACCCATGCAATCTCTCCACAACGACCGCGGGACTTGGCTGCTAACAAACTCATCGATGCTTATGCGGCCGTTGTGCAACCTCCAACATCCACATGGCCAGCTCTACACGACCCGCCATGCATGTAGCCAGCCAGCCACGACTGCACGCACGACACCCATATACGTGGTTTATCCTAACATAGTCCCCCTAAACCACGATGTCGCCGTCGCTGGAGTTCTTGTAGCGCCCATCATTGTCGTCGTTACGGCTGTGATCCAGTCCGCGGACCCGACCCGGCGCACCGACGCCAGTCGCACCGCCACGGAACCGACCTGGCACACTGACGCCGGTCACACCGTGCTCCGTCACGACCAAGCGACATACGACGAGCTCCTTCTCCACCGGCGACACATGCCCGACGTCCGTCGGCGCCCCGCACGTTCCGCGCGCACCTGACGCACCCGACGAGCCCAACCGCACCAGTGCATCCCGCACGTCTCGCGCACACCCGATGCGCCTGACGAGTCCAACCACACCACATGCTCACCGCATGTCGCCTCCGCGTCCGCCATGGCAGCCGCCAGCGACAAACGCCGGAAGGATGTAGCCGAACTCGAGCATGGACTCGAGCACAACGGCGACATACGCCTCCTCCCAACGTCAACCGCACGCTCGTATGCGCGCCAGCAGTCCCGACGCGTCCAGTGCGCACCCATAACCCGCACCGGTCGCGCCCGGCTCGCCGCCTCGGTGTATTGCCCTGCACCGGCGCGGCCTCCATGCCGCCATGTAGTGCCTCCACGCCATGTTAAAAAAGAGGCAAACCATGTGGGGCCTACCTTACATGCAAGGCTCTATACACTGGAGCTGCTCTGTATGTATTACTTTTGATGTATCCATCCACTCATAGAACGAGATAAGCTTGCTTAGTACGCCGTCTCCCCCACCCAAGGGCGCGGTGGCTCGCAGAGTCGCAGGACAAGGAGAAGCTTGCTTACTACGCCTCCGCCCGCTCCGTCGCCCATGTGCGCGGTGACTCGCGGGATGAGGAGAAAATTTTACCAGTCCCTCCATTGCTCCTCGCCCCTTCCTTGTAGATTCACTCATTTTGCTTTGTATGTGGTCCATATTGAAATGGGCATACTAGTACGCACTCTCCGTCGCCCCTCGCCCCTCGCTCGACCCTCGCCCACGTGGTGGACATGCAACAATTCATTCGGTCTCAGATATCCATAACGATATACTATAGTACCATTATTACTCGTCTTCCCGAAGAGGTGAAGAGCCAAGCGCAAGGTTAATATTTTTGAGATGCCAAGCGCAAGGTTTATAGGAGAACGAGTAGTAGAAGTAGTAGTACTAGTAGTACGTACCAGTGGTACGTACTGTATGAGGAAGAAGGCAACAAGATGTATGTTTTGCGTGACAGTCTCTTCTTACAAGACGTGCTAGACCTAGTGGACCTCATTGTTGCAATGGGAGTACTATCATAGATGGAACGATTCAGAGTGGTGGCAGTGGGAATAATTCGGAGCTGCTTAGTCTTAAACCCAAAGAAGAAGTCACATCGAAAGGAATATCCATCCTCTACACGTGCTCCTATGTAAAATGAGTAAATGAGACAAAAAGAGAAAGAGACAAAGTAAAAAAATGCACCAGCCTTAGAGACAGCCCTATTGTATCAGTGAATGATATTTCTACATCGTGATTGACATGGCTATGTTACTAACCATGTTGTGGAGGTAGAAGCGGATTTCTATTTATTTGCGGAGGTAGCAGCAGATGGATATTGAACTAGGAGTGAAATGATGGTTGCTTCCTCGGTCAAACATAGAGAAAGGTGGGCCTCGTGATTTGACAGCTTATTAGTCATTATTACTGCCTATACTCTTTGCCCATATAATAACCGCATGGTAGAGTAGTGGGCTATACTTTTAATAACCATGCTCGAAGAGAAGAGGTGCACGCAACCACACATGTAGTACTAGTAGCACTCTTTGCGTCTTCCCCAACCGCACACGTGACACGGTAGAGCTCATTTCAGTATGATGATGCAACCCACGTGGTAATTTTACGCGTCTAGTAGTAATTACTCACTTATAAATAATGAAGGGTCGGGAGCCACGCATGAACGGTACCGCGTCATTTATAAACAAAGTTTTTTCAGTGGCACATTGTCACATCCCTAATTCTAGTCTGACCTATGCCAGCTTCCATGTGTGCATCATGTTTAAATTCAAATGAAATTTGAATTGAGGAATTTTCAAAGCCTCAGAATACCCTAAAAATAACCAACATTTAAATCTCATCAAATGAGTCCAAGAAAATGTTCCTCTTAGTCTCTGAAAATATTGGCAAAATGTAAAAGTCAAACCAATATCTTTGGTATCTCAGAAACATTTATTTTGGGCCTTTGAAATAATACAATAACTATTTGCATTGGATATATATTTCTTATATAACTAATATATGTCCAATAATTCTGGAACATTTTATGTGGTTTGGTATATTTTAGTTCTAGCCACATAATTAATTTCAGCATTTTATCAAGTGGTTTAATATTATTAATAAATCAAAACAAAACAGACACAAAATAGAAAACAAAAACAAATATAAGAGAGAGGGAATTTTACCTGGCCTCACCTGTGCAGCCCACCAACCGGCCCAACACTGTAGCTGACCAGCCCAGCCCACCACCGCCACCTGCCCTGTCGTCTTCCTCCTTTGCCAGGAGGACGGGCGCGTGCCCGGCGAGCGAAGCCACGCGCCGCGCCACCTCCTGCTTCCCGCCGCTTCCCCGACGCGGCTGTGAACGCCACGACACCCCCGGACCCTCTACACCTCTCCCCTCTCTCGCTGGACCTCCTTCCCCTCCTCTGTTTCTCCCTCCCGCGAACACCGGAGTGCGCTCGTCGCCACCGTTCGCCATAGCCGCAGCCGCAGCCAACCCCACGCCTCCCCGACGTGGCCACGAGCTCCGCCTCGTCCCTCTCTTCCTCCTCACCGAGCCACCCGACGCCGGAAGCCCCTGGATGCTGCAAGCACCGCTGTTCCCCTCGTCGGCCACCGAAGATCGTCGCCATCGATTTTCTTCCTCCGGTGCCTCCCCGAGCTCGCTGACCCTCCCGTTTGACCCACTGTGAGCTCCTCTGCCGCTCCCCTCTCTCCCCATGCTCTGTTGCGCCGTGTACCCATCGTTTCCACCGGAGCCGGGAGCCGTCCGCCGCCGTTCTTGTCGCCGCTGTAACAAGAGCTAGCAAAGCTCGTTCCCGAGCACGGCTACGTGCTCAGCAGCTCCGCAGCAAGTTAACGCAGCCACAGCTCCTCCTCCTGTGCACCGTAATGTCGAACCCAACCCCGTCCGAACTCCGGCCACCGTTGTCGAGCTCGCCGGCGTCGTTTCCGGCGTCTCCGTGTCCAACCACTTGCACCACTGGATGCGGTAGCTCCCCAGCAGTACGTAGCACGCCTCTGCCATTGTTTTGGTCGCAAGAGCGCGAAACCCGCGCTGCTCCGCCCCGTCTGGCCTCGCCGGCGTCATTCGCCGGCAGGTTTGACCTGTTCGACCTGGGGTTTGACCTCCCTGGGGTCAACACGTGTGGGCCCCGCCTCTGACTAGCTTAGTTAAGGACTAATTACCCCTGTTGACACTGACAGTGGGCCTAGTGGCTGATATTTGATTAGTTAGAATTAATTAACCCTGTTAGTTACCTGTGTCACTGACGTGTCGACACCACCAGTCAGGTTTGACCCGAACAGCCCCTGTTGACCTGCTGATGTCACAGTGACGCAGTGCTTACGAAATAAATCATTTACTGGATTTATTCTTATTCAGGAAATTCCAGAAAATGTTGAAAACTTCTAAAAATCATATAAAATCAACCGTAACTCCAAATGAAATAATTTATATATGAAAAATGATCAGAAAAATCCAATCTATCCATCTGTACCATTTTCATGCATGTTTGAACAACCTAAGGTTGCTGTATATGGCAATTTGCATAAATGGCATTTGAATTTCACATATGGAGTTTGGATTTGAACTTAGGGTTCAAACCAACTTCATTTAACTTTGTTGCTAGCTGCATTAGCTCAAATCAACAGCATATTGCCATGTCACATTCATGCATCATGTTGCTGCATTGCATTGATTGTGTTCTTCCTTGTTTGCCGGTGTTTGTCCCCTCTCGATAGACGTGGTTCCGACGATGAGATCGATGACACCAATGAAGAGCTATATTATCTTCAGAAGTGCCAGGCAAGCAAAACCCCCTTGTTCATTCCGATACAATCCCACTCTCTCGCTCCTGCTCTATTTTACTGCATTAGGACAACAACGACATATCTGTTACATGCTGTGGTAGTTGAACCCCTTTATCCTCTGCATGACCTGTCATTGTCACAGTAAATAGATGAAACCCACTAGCATGAGTAGGAGTTGTTTGAGCCCTGTTGTGCCTACTCATACATGCTTGTTTGTCATGCCTGCTACTGCTTAGAGTTGAGTCAGGTCTGATTCATCGGGGATGAATTGGAGGTGTGTGAACATGTCCTACTGTTGAGAGCTAAGTGTGTGAACACGATTTGGTAAAGGTAGCGGTGAGAGGCCATGTAGGAGTACATGGTGGGTTGTCTCATTGCAGCCGTCCTCAGGAACTGAGTTCTGTGTTTGTGATCCATGAACAGTTACTACCACACATTGGGTTCCGGTAACTCGACCCCTCTCGACTTATTAATCAACATGATCTCTGTCCAGGAGTTGCAACTAGTTTCTGGTGTTTGTAGGTTGTGTTAGTAGTCTACCAAGTGGCACCCGATACAGGTGGGCTTGGGACAGACTAGGCACCGTGGCACGGTGTACCAAGCGTAGATCCACCCGTCGAGGTGGGCTTGGGAACCCTGCACACATCGTTTGGGGCCGTGAGCGAAACCCCGGCCGGATCTCCTTGCGGATGGAACCCAAATAGGCGATAAACCTGGACGAGAGACTTGTGTGTTAGTCAGGTTGTGGCCGACACCCTCGCTGGGCTTCCGCTTGAAGGTTGCCGAGTACATGTCGTGTAAACGGCGGTAAGTGGTGAGAGCGTGTGTGAAGAAGTACACCCCTGCAGGGTTAATATGATCTATTCGAATAGCCGTGTCTGCGGTAAAGGACTTCTGGGTTGCCTGTATAGTTCATAGACAAGTGAAAGTGGATACTCTAAAATACGCAAGATAAGCGTGAGTGCTATGGATGGCGTTCTCGTAGGGAGACGTGAGAGGATCCACAGTGGTGTATTGATATGGTGAATATGTGGACTCGTGTGCGCCACCTCAAAAGAGTTACTTGTAGTCGTAGTTTAGGATAGCCACCGAGTCAAAGCTGGCTTGCTGCAGTTAATCCCCACCATCCCCTTTGTTGATAATGATGCATATGTAGTTAGTTCTGATGTAAGTCTTGCTGGGTACATTTGTACTCACGTTGTTTAATTTATGTTTTTACAAAGGGACTTCAGTCTCGCTAGTAGTACCGCGTGGACTTCGACGTTTAGCTTGTTACCTGAGCTACGATCTTGTGCCCTCAGCAGGATCTGGTAGATAGTCAGGCTTCTCAGCCTTTTTCATTTATAGATGTCTGTACTCAGACATGTTAAGCTTCCGCTTGTGCTTTGACTTGTATGCTCTGAATGTGGGGTCATGAGACCCATGTTTGTAATATCTCGCTCCTCGGAGCCTATTGAATAAATACTTGAGTTGTAGAGTCATGTTGTGATGCCATGTTGTATTTGCACATATCGAGCATATTGTGTGTATGTTATTGAAATGCTTGGTATGTGTGGGATCTGACTATCTAGTTGTTTATCCTTAGTAGCCTCTCTTACCAGGAAATGTCTCCTAGTGTTTCCACTGAGCCATGGTAGCTTGCTACTGTTCCGGAACACTTAGGCTGGCCGGCATGTGTCCTTCTTCGTTCCTGTGTCTGTCCCTTCAGGGAAATGTCACGCGATGAATACCGGAGTCCTGTTAGCCCGCTACAGCACGGTTCACCGGAGTCCTGCTAGCCCAGTGCTACAGCCTAGATTCACTCGCTGATGACCGACACGTTTGATGTTGGGTCATGGATGACTGTCCCTGTAAGTTTGTGCCACTTTGGGTTCACGACTAGCCATGTCAGCCTGGGTTCTTTGTCATATGGATGCTAGGAGCATTATCATATACGTGGGCCAAAAGGCGCAAACGGTCCCGGGCCAGGTAAGGTGGCACCCATGAGAATACCGTGTGTGAGGCCGCAAAGTGATATGATATGTTACATGCTAGATCGGTGTGACTTAGGATCGGGGTCCTGACAGCTTTGGTATCAGAGCTTGACTGCCTGTAGGATTACCAAGCCAAACTGGTTGAAGTTGAGTCTAGAAATTCTTTAGTTATATAAGGGAATTGATTGTGGGATGGAACATATAAGGCTCTTTTTACTCCTTTACCTTATGCCCTTCTGATCCGAGTCATACTATCTTTCCTACGGGCTTAAGAACTAGGCTTTCTCTTCTTTCTATCAGGATCACGTGTTACTAATCCGTAGACTTACAGGATTGACAGATTTAAGACTCAGTTCAATTCCTACTATTTTCTGTATACTCATAGTTGATCTCGGAACCATGATATTATGATGATTGAGTGGTTATGCCACCATTTTTGTAGCATGTCTCAAATCTTTTCGAGCATTTACAGCCGTTATGTTGTCCGAGTCATCCTAGGTTTCTAAATAGTCTGAAGCATTTGCAAAATCCCTTCCTCCCGTTTTGATGTTCCTTTGGGCTAGATTAACCACACTAACCGGTGAGTTGAGGTATTCTATTACCTCAACATATATGTTGGAGTTATTATTATGACCCTAGGTGTCTCAGGGGATCATCTAGTAGTCTAGCCATGTTTTGTGGTCCTAGTGTGATGAGTCTGGCCATCATTCTCGAAAGCATCCCGTGATGCCAACTAGTTAGTAGGTATTCTACTTCTGGGTTTTGAACCCGAGATTTACCCTACTTACCTCGTGTTAATAGTGATTGCTAGTTCCTTTAGGATACTAGTAACCTTTGCGTTAGTCCTCGAGGTTCGTGGTATTTCCTTCTTCCAAATACTATGAACCGCTTATGGCATAAGTTCCTTGAACCAAAAGATCACAACTAGAGTGCTCTTGATGAGTCCTCCATTCATAGTTGTGAATCTGCTAGTCCTTCCTCTTCAGCATGGGTTATCCGGAAGAAATATGCTGAATTTGTTCGGCATACTAATCAATGCATCCACAACTCAGAAAAACATATGTTCCTTTGGGTTGTCCCTCCTTATTTGTCCTCTGACCTCGTCTATCAATTGATAGTCAGGAGTAGTTGTGCCTCGTGTTCATCGATGCCCATTATTCTTGTGGTCCGTCAAGCCATTCTATTCTGAAATGACTAGGAGAAACAAACTCCAGTACCTCATCCATATCCAAGATTGGGTCAAAGCAGTTGTATCCCGCAGATCAAATGCAATCTAGCTTCTGGTCTGTTCCACCTTGGAGTATTACCATCTTATATCAAGAATATCATGGGAATTGCACACCATCCTATGAACTCTTGATACAGTGTTGTTGCAACCGGAATGCCGACAAGTGAGTCGTGATGCGTAAAATCAATACTGTTAGCAACTCTGTTGCTTGGTAGTTAAGTGGACAGTAACCTCATTCTTAGCGTGTTGGATCTCGAATCGTCATTCTAAGATAGATTGTGCTACCTAGTCCTTATTTCCGGGTGCACTCTTCGATCAATGAGTTGGGATCGTATCGGTCCCTCGCTCTTTTGATCATCTCGTCTTGCCCTGAAAAGCAAGATTGTTCTCGAGCTTAATAGCATATCGGTGGTTTGTGATTTTTCGATTATCTTCTCGGAAGTATCACCAGGTTGTCACTTGACCGCTATGTTGAGCTCGTGACCAAGTTGGTTTTTGAAACCACCCTTTCTCCAAGAATCCGTGTTGGATACCCTGAGCTAGTTGGATAAGCTAAACAACAACTTGGAGAGTTGGAAGATAAGAAAAACCTTGTCCGACTCAGTTCATTTTAAGGGATATCTTTTTGTGTGCGTGTGTTGAAGAAAGATGATATCTTCACCGATTGGTCCCTGTGATCAGTTAATGGACCTATCATCTTATCCAATCTTTGATTTGAGTGTGGGCTATTCTCAAATCAAATCAGAACCAACGATGTTCATAATGTTGTCTTATTCGTGGTTGAACCCTCGAGCATACACCATTACATCTTTTGGTCTACCCAATGCTGTCACCTTGTTCACCTAGTCGTGGAATTCCATTTTATGGAAATTTTGATAAATTGTTGTTGAGCCCATCGACAACATCCTTATCCTCTCCATGATTTTGTCGGACATCAAGCTAGTGTTGGAAACTTGTGTAAGCATTTCTTCGTGTTTCGTTCATGAAGCATATGCTTGGATGAAAAGAAGTGACTTCCTCTAATTCATGTGCATCTGATGCAAGTTGCCGCCGTGAATTCAGGAAAGCATGTTTTTACCTCCTCTGGAATCATCCCAAGTCAGTTATGCACGTGCGAAGTATTCTGTGGTCTGTTAGACTGATCATCTTCATTCCATATGAATTCCCTAGCACACCAAGCCACTAACTGATTTATTCGAGGAAAAGGAATTCCTTCTTAAGAGCTAATCCGGACTTATGTTAGGACTTCGATATCCTTGATGATGGTTCCATACCAGAACTCGGTAGTGTTTTATTGTAAGACTACCATGTGATCATGTTTGTCTGGGACAGCGTGTTCACACGTGTGTAGAAGAACTAGCTCATGTTTTGGAGCTTGCTATTGTAGTTCATCTCCCGAGAATCTCGCAACTTCATCTCGTCGATTTGTGTTGCAAACTTTCATTTTTCTTCCTAGACTCGATGAGTCTGGATTATTCTGATACCAACCAGATCTGAATCTCAGGCAGATGTGATGGTTGGAACATTTCCCAAGAACTATAATACTGGTCTCAACGTAACTGGTAAAGTGGATGTCATGGCCAACACACCCAACCGAAAGACCTATTATTGTAGTATTTTGTTTGAGGAAGTTGGCCACCTCCCCATAAGGATTTCATAGGATCTGCTCCCTAGTTGTTCCTTATGGATTTTTGTGTTCCCGAAGTCCGACCTTTTACTTGATGTTCTAGTTACCAAACTATGTAAATGGGTTACGCTAGCACCTCAAGGAGAACATTAGAAGCGGAGTGCTAAATGTTCCTCGGTCGATCATCCAGATTTTGTTTCCTTGGCCTCGCTAAGGTGGAATCTGAGAAAGTGTTATCTTCCTTTGCATCTGCATCGTCCATCGCTGTTCATCATGATGGTATGTTGTGTTGCCAGGATCCTTGACACAGATGTTGGTAAAACCTTGATGAATATGGAAATGCTCAAGTTCCGGAGAGCACGCGCAAGCAAAATCATCCCTTGAGTTGTTTTCAACAAAGTAATCCACATCATCTATTCTAATCCGGGTATGCCATTCCACCGAAACCCTCCAAACGATCGCTCGAGAATTGCCTTAGGCTGGTATAAAGAGTTTCAATGGTCTCTGAATCAAAGGTAATTCTTTTTGCCACCTAAGGGGATATATCTACGAGTCACCATCCCTAAGGTGTCTCGTTGTGGTATCATGGCAACTCAACTCCTCACTACGTTGACAACCGTTCACCACCCTCTTAAGTGTGGAATTGTTGCCTACCTAGTGAACCTTCGTCATCCGTTTCACTCCATCCCTTCGGATGTATGCTTCGTGTCTCAGCTCGAGAGATGTTGCTATGTCTCATTCCATGAGTTGATCCTAAGTTGTTCGACCTTTGATAAGGTCGATCCTTCTAGAGTCTTTCTTTCCCTCTCGTTGTCATGTTAGTTGGAGTTCTCAGAGCAAGACTTCGAGACAATGTGGTGATCGAATCAACGCTCTTATGAAGTGCACCCTGGATCGTGAAGATTATACTAGTTTGCGTTTCCCCTTCATCTTACCCTACGCTTGAATCTCGAGACGAGATTCTTGTTTAGTGGGGGTGAGTTGTCACATCCCTAATTCTAGTCTGACATATGCCAGCTTCCATGTGTGCATCATGTTTAAATTCAAATGAAATTTGAATTGAGCAATTTTCAAAGCCTCAGAATACCCTAAAAATAACCAACATTTAAATCTCATCAAATGAGTCCAAGAAAATGTTCCTCTTAGTCTCTGAAAATATTGGCAAAATGTAAAAGTCAAACCAATATCTTTGGTATCTCAGAAACATTTATTTTGGGCCTTTGAATTAATTCAATAACTATTTGCATTGGATATATATTTCTTATATAATTAATATATGTCCAATAATTCTGGAACATTTTATGTGGTTTGGTATATTTTAATTCTAGCCACATAATTAATTTCAGCATTTTATCAAGTGGTTTAATATTTTTACTAAATCAAAACAAAACAGAACAAAATAGAAAACAGAAACAAATATAAGAGAGAGGGAATTTTACCTGGCCTCACCTGTGCAGCCCACCAACCGGCCCAGCACTGTAGCTAACCGGCCCAGCCCACCACCGCCACCTCCCCTGTCGTCTTCCTCCTTTGCCAGGAGGACGGGCGCGTGCCCGGCGCGCGAACCAATGCGCCACACCACCTCCTGCTTCCCGCCGCTTCCTTGACGTGGCTGTGAACGCCACGACACCCCCGGACCCTCTGCACCTCTCCCCTCTCTCGCTGGACCTCCTTCCCCTCCTCTGTTTCTCCCTCCCGCGAACACCCGAGCGCGCTCGTCACCACCGTTCGCCATAGCCGCAGCCGCAGCCAACCCCACGCCTCACCGACGTGGCCACGAGCTCCGCCTCGTCCCTCTCTTCCTCACCGAGCCACCCGACGCCGGAAGCCCCTGGACACCGCAAGCACCGCCGTTCCCCTCGTCGGCCACCGAACATCGTCACCGTCGATTTGCTGCCTCCGGTGCCTCCCCGAGCTCGCTGACCCTCCCGTTTGACCCACTGTGAGCTCCTCTGCCGCTCCCCTCTCTCCCCGTGCTCTGTTGTGCCGTGTACCCGCCGTTTCCACCGGAGCCGAGAGCCGGCCGCCGCCGTTCTTGTCGCCGCTGTAACAAGAGCTAGCAAAGCTCGTTCCCGAGCACGGCTACGTGCTCAGCAGCTCCGCAGCAAGCTAATGCTGCCACCAGCTCCTCCTCCCGTGCACCGTAACGTCGAACCCAACCCCGTCCGAACTCCGGCCGCCGCTGTCGAGCCCGCCGGCGTTGTTTCCGGCGTCTCCGTGTCCAACCGCTTGCACCACTGGATGCAGTAGCTCCCCAGCAGTACGTAGCACGCCTCTGCCGTTGTTTTGGTCGCCGGAGCGCGAAACCCGTGCTGCTCCGCCGCGTCTGGCCTTGCCGGCGTCATGTCGCCGGCAGGTTTGACCTGTTCGACCTGGGGTTTGACCTCCCTGGGGTCAACACGTGTGGGCCCCGCCTCTGACTAGATTAGTTAAGGACTAATTACCCCTGTTGACACCAACAGTGGACCTAGTGGCTGATAATTTGATTAGTTAGAATTAATTAACCCTGTTAGTTACCTGTGTCACTGACGTGTCGACCCCACCAGTCAGGTTTGACCCGAACAGCCCCTGTTGACCTGCTGACGTCACAGTGACGCAGTGCTTATGAAATAAATCATTTACTAGATTTATTCTTATTCAGGGAATTCCAGAAAATGTTCAAAACTTCTAAAAATCATATAAAATCAACCGTAACTCCAAATGAAATAATTTATATATGAAAAATGATCAGAAAAATCCAATCTATCCATCTGTACCATTTTCATGCATGTTTGAACCTAAGGTTGCTGTATACGGCAATTTGCATAAATGGCATTTGAATTTCACATATGGAGTTTGGATTTGAACTTAGGGTTCAAACCAACTTCATTTAACTTTGTTGCTAGCTGCATTAGCTCAAATCAACAGCATATTGCCATGTCACATTCATGCATCATGTTGCTGCATTGCATTGATTGTGTTCTTCCTTGTTTGCCGGTGTTTGTCCCCTCTCGATAGACGTGGTTCCGACGATGAGATCGATGACACCGATGAAGAGCTATATTATCTTCAGAAGTGCCAAGCAAGCAAAACCCCCTTGTTCATTCCGATACAATCCCACTCTCTCGCTCCTGCTCTATTTTACTGCATTAGGACAACAACGACATATCTGTTACTTGCTGTGGTAGTTGAACCCCTTTATCCTTTGCATGACCTGTCATTGTCACCGTAAATAGATGAAACCCACTAGCATGAGTAGGAGTTGTTTGAGCCCTGATGTGCCTACTCATACATGCTTGTTTGTCATGCCTGCTACTGCTTAGAGTTGAGTCAGGTCTGATTCATCTGGGATGAATTGGAGGTGTGTTAACATGTCCTACTGTTGAGAGCTAAGTGTGTGAACACGATTTGGTAAAGGTTGCGGTGAGAGGCCATGTAGGAGTACATGGTGGGTTGTCTCATTGCAGCCGTCCTCAGGAACTGAGTTCTGTGTTTGTGATCCATGAACAGTTACTACCACACATTGGGTTCCAGTAACTCGACCCCTCTCGACTTATTAATCAACATGATCTCTGTCCAGGAGTTGCAACTAGTTTCTGGTGTTTGTAGGTTGTGTTAGTAGTCTACCAAGTGGCACCCGGTACAGGTGGGCTTGGGACAGACTAGGCACCGTGGCACGGTGTACCAAGCGTAGATCCACCCGTCGAGGTGGGCTTGGGAACCCTGTACACATCGTTTGGGGCCGTGAGCGACACCCCGGCCGGATCTCCTCGCGGATGGAACCCGAATAGGCGATAAACCTGGACGAGAGACTTGTGTGGTTAGTCAGGTCATGGCCGACACCCTCACTGGGCTTCCGCTTGAAGGTTGCCGAGTACATGTCGTGTAAACGGCGGTAAGTGGTGAGAGCGTGTGTGAAGAAGTACACCCCTGCAGGGTTAATATGATCTATTCGAATAGCCGTCTCCGCGGTAAAGGACTTCTGGGTTGCCTGTACAGTTCATAGACAAGTGAAAGTGGATACTCTAAAATACGCAAGATAAGCGTGAGTGCTATGGATGGCGCTCTCGTAGGGAGACGGGAGCGGATCCATAGTGGTGTATTGATATGGTGAATATGTGGACTCATGTGCGCCACCTCAAAAGAGTTACTTGCAGTCGTAGTTTAGGATAGCCACCGAGTCAAAGCTAGCTTGCTGCAGTTAAACCCCACCATCCCCTTTCTTGAAAATGATGCATATGTAGTTAGTTCTGATGTAAGTCTTGCTGGGTACATTTGTACTCACGTTGCTTAATTTATGTTTTTGCAGAGAGACTTCAGTCTCGCTAGTAGTACCGCGTGGACTTCGACGTTTATCTTGTTACCTCAGCTATGATCTTGTGCCCTCGGCAGGATCTGGTAGATAGTCAGGCTTCTCAGCCTTTTTCATTTATAGATGTCTGTACTCAGACATGTTAAGCTTCCGCCTGTGCTTTGACTTGTACGCTCTGAATGTGGGGTCGTGAGACCCATGTTTGTAATATCTCGCTCCTCGGAGCCTATTGAATAAATACTTGAGTTGTAGAGTCATGTTGTGATGCCATGTTGTATTTGCACATATCGAGCATATTGTGTGTATGTTATTGAAATGCTTGGTATGTGTGGGATCTGACTATCTAGTTGTTTATCCGTAGTAGCCTCTCTTACCGGGAAATGTATCCTAGTGTTTCCACTGAGCCATGGTAGCTTGCTACTGTTCCGGAACACTTAGGCTGGCCGGCATGTGTCCTTCTTTGTTCCTGTGTCTGTCCCTTCGGGGAAATGTCACGCGATGAATACCGGAGTCCTGTTAGCCCGCTACAGCCCGGTTCACCAGAGTCCTGCTAGCCTAGTGCTACAGCCTGGATTCACTCGCTGATGACCGACACGTTCGATGTTGGGTCATGGATGCCTGTCCCTGTAAGTTTGTGCCACTTTGGGTTCACGACTAGCCATGTCAGCCCGGGTTCTTTGTCATATGGATGCTAGCGGCACTATCATATACGTGAGCCAAAAGGCGCAAATGGTCCCGGGCCAGGTAAGGTGGCACCCATGAGAATACCGTGCGTGAGGCCGCAAAGTGATAGGATGTGTTACATGCTAGATCGGTGTGACTTAGGATCGGGGTCCTGACACACATACGCATTATAAATAGGTTCACATGGAGAGAAAAAGAAACCGCTCCACTATATACATAGCCAGGACGAGCCTACACGGTTACTTGTTGGGGTTGCTCTCTTCACACTCTCTCATGCAAAACGACTGTGGCCACATCTCTAACATCCGGGCGGATCACGTCCGCCGGGGAAAGGGGTGGATGCTTTGTGTAGATGTGGTCGCCGACGATGAAAACCAACTGTCGGCACATCCTGGTCAGGGGTCCTTGCCGTTATCTCTCACAAAGCCGGTGCGGTTGCCTTCATCCCTTGCTCACTACCGCGACGTTGGCAGTTGCTGCCTCATGCCGCCCTCCTCTAGGTTGAGCTATGTCCCGACATCCCTCAGGTATAACTTCCTTTAAAGCCGACTTGCACCACTGCCCCAGCTGCCCACATCGCTCCATGTGGATATTTCTCTACTTCTTTGCCCCACACATACCTCTACTAGCTTCTACTGTATTTGTGATGAGTTTATGTCTCATCGACTAGTCGCAGTATTCTTATTCTAATCACACTTCTCCAATTTCTTTGTCACAGGGATGCTCATCTCGATTTTAGTGAAACTGCACAAAATGATCCGATGGTCAAAGGTGCAAACTTCATTTCTTCGAAAGGTTCAACATCGCTAGCAAATTAAAGCCTGATAAGGGTTTATTGTTCAAGGGGTAGGGACTGCATGGATCTCTTTTTTCTTTACTTGCCTTTGTTCCAAAATAAGTGTCAACTTTAGTAGTAGTAGAACTTTGTACTAAAGTTTGCATAAAGTTGAGACAATTATTTTGGAATGGAGGGAGTACATGTTGGCTATGATGTGTCAGTCATTGAGATGCAATAACATGCATGCTAGTCTCCTTTGTATTTGATGGAATGTTGCAACGGGGAAACCTTGGACGCAAGATACATGAAACAGAAGATGGAAGCTTCATATCATTGTACAAATTTATCTCGCTTAGAAATTACAGTACGTCCTGTAATACTATGTAAAAGAGTTAGATGTCGCACGGTGTCCAGCAAATATGGTGATAGTGTGAGGTGGGTCATGTAATCACTGAGCTTGTGTGTTTTCACTGCCTTCGCACTCCTCCGCTATAAGAATGGAGAAATTGTAATCTACCTCCTTTCGCCGACACGTGGGACATCCAGCAGTCGTACCACCTCAGTAATAATTACCAATGAGCCGTCAAATCACATAGACCCAACAGTAAGTTGGACGGATGAAGCAACCATCACTCTTGAATCCGCTTCTCCCTTCAACGCAGGCACCTGTGAGAGTTCACATTCGCTCTGGCCGGGCATGAATGCGACACCGATTCTCTGGAGCGGTGCTGACCGTTTTTGGCAGGAAGTGTGCGCGGGAGATGGAGGGGCTTTGGGTGGGCCGGGCTGGTCAGGAGTGGGTGTGGCAGCTGTCCCGACCGGACGCCCAAAAACGAGAGGATGCACCGACTCTTGCGGCTAAATCGTACACTACACACCATCTCTCTATAGGAGTAGGTCGATGTGTCGTTCTCTCTAACACACACACACACACACACAGTTTCATAGAATAGGAATATCGTGCAAGTGGGAAGCCACAAAAAGTGAGATAAATGGAGTACGTACAAGAAGAGAAGATGTGACAAGTATTCCATCAAACCTGGACTGAGGATTAGTAGTCCCTTCGTCTAGGTGTTAAGTCATCTTACAAAAATAAGATATTCCCAAAATGTTTAGGCGTCATCCATTAACTTCGCATCTCAATCCCCTCCTAGCCTCGTTGCTAGCGAGCGTTGTTACTTACTCTGCCTTGTTATCTCCCCCGGAAACCCAATGCATGGAGCTTAACTACGCGTTGATCAGTCAAGGAATCAAAGTCGGCTTGCATGCGAGTTAAGACGTGGCCCTGCATGGTAGCTCAAACGGCATCTCTTAATTGTTGTTATTAATTGTTGCGTTTAGAGATAGAAACCAGGGCTTTGGTTGGAGGAAGGGCCGGTCAAGTTTCTCCTTCTCCTCCGATCTTCTTGCAACTTGGTCCTGCTTCACCTTCTAACGTGACTTACACCTAGACGGACGGAGTAGTACGAGATACGGTGGCACACTGACTTAGGTCGAATACAAGTGCCCAAAATTATTGGTAGAGAGCAAAGTGTACAAACTAAATAATTAAAATTGAATTTCTTGGTTTTTTCTGAAACGGATGCAAAAGATTTGCCTCATCCACTAAATAAGAGGAGAATAGAGTTTCATAGTTTGCAAGTGACCCTACAAATAAATGGCATGGAAATTACTCTCAATACGCCCTAGTTTCTTAGCACCAGCTGTAACCCTTAGTACATACGGTGGCACACTAACTTAGGCTGAATAAAAGTTCCCAAAATATTTAAAGTTGGTGGATGGTGCAGCCCACCTTTCCGATATTTTGACCATGTGTGGTTCAGTTGCTGTTCACTTCGGAGAGTCGTGTACCACACGTGAACGTTAGTAAGCGCGACCGGGAGGCATGCAACATTGTATTGGCATTGCCCCTAGTATTTTTCTTCACTAGGTTAAATAAAGAGTTCCGTTTCGTGCACATTTTAAAATGATTTTTATGGAGAGAAAAAGAAAACCACTCCATCTATATACGTTGTTGCCTCGGCACTTGTTTTCTAGGATTTGCTCTCTTCACACTCTCTCTCCACTATATATATACACGCTAGAGCCTCAGCGCTTGTAGTTGCTCTCTTCACACTCTCTCACCCTCTCTAGATCTAAGAAAGACTTCGTTTCCCTATCTTTCTCTCTCTGTCTATCTCTATCTCTCTCTCTCTATCTATCTATCTATCTCTCTCTCTATCTCTCTATCTCTCTCTCTCTCTCTATCTCTATCTCTCGTTGCCCTCACTGCTGGTTAAAGAGCCAGCAGGATCCATCCACCGGGAAGGGAAGGAGGCTTAACGCTGTCGCCGCCGGCGAGGGAGGGAATCCACTACCGGTGTAGCTATTCTCTTTCACCCAGCGGTGACGCGGGAGGGCCTCCGACCCCTTCTTCCTTGATGTCGTACATAGTGTGGGCAGATCGGCCTCCGGCTGCCCACTGAGCCACACCCCAAGAACCTAAAGGTATAAGTTAGTTATTCCACATGCATTGCTCTAGCTGCATGTGGGCTTTTTCTGCTTCTGCACTCGAATCTAGGTGTTGGATCAAATAGGAAAGCAGTGGGGAAAGTTGTATAGCATGAATCTAGGACGTGGTTCAAAGAGGAAAGGAAGGGGGAAGCAGTATAGACTGGCTATCCAGCACCTACGTTGGTCAAAAAGGGAAAACAATGAAAAACGCAATACACACATCTGTAATGAACTGATCTTTCTATTTTGGGGGAAAGGCTGTAGAGTTTGAGCAGGACTAGATTTGCTTCCCTCACATAGGGAAAGGTGTCTAAAGATAAAAAACTAGGATAACACAAATACTGTCACGCCCAATATGCGACCCTATCCAAAAGGAACTCGAAGGTCCCACCAAGGATAGACCCGCATATTGAAACGCTTTTGCAAGGTGGATATCATTACATCAACATTACATGATAGATGGGGATACATACATAAGGCATACAATGCCACACGAATACAACAATACATCATACATAAGATCAGTATCCGACTACGGATGAAACACAAACAGAAACTCAAATGACATCCACCCTGCTAGCCCAGGCTGCCGACCTGGAACCTATCCCCTGATCGAAGAAGAAGTAGAAGAACTCAAGACAAGCAAGCATCGCTCTCGCGTCATGATCATCGCATAACCTGTACCTGCAACTGTTGTTGTAGTAATCTGTGAGCCACGAGGACTCAGCAATCCCATTACCATGGGTATCAAGACTAGCAAAGGGAATGGAAGGAGTAAAGTGGTGAGGCTGCAGCAGCGACTAAGCATACATGGTGGCTAACATACGCAAATAAGAGCAAGAAGAGATCAAGCGGAACGGTCGTGAAACTAGCAATGATCAAGAAGTGATCCTGAACTCCTACTTACGACAAACATAACCCAGAAACCGTGTTCACTTCCTGGACTCCGCCGAAAAGAGACCATCACGGCTACACACGCGGTTGATGCGTTTTAATTCGGATCTGGTGTCAAGTTATCTACAACCGGACATTAACAAATTCCCATCTGCCTATAACCGCAGGCACGGCTTTCGAAAGATTATACCCTGCAGGGGTGTCCCAACTTTGCCCATGACAAGCTCTCGCGATCAACGTAGGAATGGACCTTCTCCCAGGAAGACCCGATCAGACTCGGAATCCCGGCTTACAAGAAATTTCGACAATGATAAAACAAGACCAGCAAGACCGCCCGATGCGCCGACAATCCCTATAGGAGCTGCACATATCTCGTTCTCAGGGCAACACCGGATGAACACTACGTACAACTAAAACCAGCCCTCGAGTTTCCCCGATGTGGCGCTGCAAGTGGCTCTGGTTCGGACCAACACTTAGACAAGCACTGGGCCGGGGGGCTATAATAAAGATGACCCTAGGGTTAATTACTCCCAAGGAAAATGTAGGTGGTGGTGAGGCAAATGGTAAAACCAAGGTTGGGCCTTGCTGGAGGAGTTTTATTCAAAGCGAACTGTCGAGGGGGTCCCATAAATCACCCGACCGCGTAAGGAACGCAAAATCCGGGAACATAACACCGGTATGACGGAAACTAGGGCGGCAAGAGTGGAACAAAACACCAGGCATAAGTTCGAGCCTTCCACCCTTTACCAAGTATATAGATGCATTAATAATATAAGAGATATTGTGATATCCCAACCAAAAATCCTATCCACCATGGAGCAATCTTCAACTTCACCTGCAACTAGCAACGCTATAAGAGGGCTGAGCAAAGCGGTAACATAGCCAAGCAATGGTTTGCTAGGAAGGGTGTCAAAGGTTAGAGGTTCATGGCAATTTGGGGAGGCTTGAAGAACAGGTGATAGGTAACACATCATAGCGATAGAATGAAACAACTAGCATAGCAATGATAGTAGTGAGATCCAGGGTAGCGGTCATCTTGCCCGAAATCCCGCTAGGAAGAAGAACGAGTCCATGAAGAAGATGAACGGGAGTAGTCGAACGAATCCTCACAATCGCAACATTACCGGAACTAAGAAGCAACACCAGAAAGAAACAAACAACATGGTAAATGCACAAGCATAAACATGGCATGATGCACAATCAAGTATGATGCATGTCCGGTCTAATGAGGCATGGCATGGCAAACTACAACACACAATACAACAAATTACGTGGAGCTCAATATGCAACGAGTTGCATATTGACAAAACACCACATACAATTATTTAGTTTGATCTAGGTTATGTACCCAACAATATTAAATGTTATTAGCATGGCAAGGGGGTGAAACATAATGAAACTACCTATCTAGGCAAGTTTAAATGAGGCCGGAAACAACAAACAATAATTCCGGAAAATCCCCATATGCATATTATGGATTTGGTACTGTTCTGCCTATTACATAATTTTAGAGTTGTTAAACAGGAAAATAAAGTGAACCATGTTGAACTAGGCATTTTTCCACCCCATTTACATATAAAGTTTAATTAAAACCGAGCTACGGTTATTTAGTTATGAATTAAAGCATTTTAACATGGCATATTCACAAATTTAAACAAACAGCAAGTTAAACATTTTTAACATAGATGAAAGTGGCATATTATTAATCTACACAATTTTATAAGCATTTTACATATATAAAATATTTTAATCCAATGCACAGTTTGTGAGTAATTAAATGCATGAAGTGCAAGGACTTTTCTGTAAAACAGTAAATCCCGAATAATTAGCTAAAATCGTTTCGCAGAAAAAAAACATGAATCGGGCCGAAACTGATTGGGCTAGCAGTGCACAGGAGGGCTGGGGGGCGGCTCACCCTTGGGCTCGATCGAGACGGGAAGGCAGCCCGCGGGAGGGCGCGGTGGAGCAGGCCAGCGGGGCTGGCCGGGCGCGTTGGGCCTACTGCGGATCTGAGCCACACGCAGGGCAGCGGTTCGACGCGTGCGCGGTCAATGCAGCGAGGTGGTCGTTCGTCGTCCTTCTCGAAGCAGAGGCGATGCGGCGCAGCGAGGGGCTTCAGGAACATGGCGGGGCGGCAGAGGCACGGGGAACTCCGGCGGGACGGCTGCAGATCTGGTCCCCGGGCCATGGATCTGGCCGGAGACGAGGTTCCTGGCAGCGGCGGCGGGGTTCCTGCAAGGGGAGAGAGAGAGATCTGAGAGAGAGAGATAAACCAGAGGGAGAGATGGGAGAGAGAGGGAGGCGGCGACCTGGTTGCTCGCCGGTGACGAGGCTTCGAGGTGGCGGGGTCGGGTGTTCCTGCTCCGACGAGGCCCCTGGTGGCCGGAGCGCAAGGACGATGCGGCGGCGAGGGGATCGAGCGAGGGAGCGGGCAAGCGGGTGAGGGGGCCAGGGCGCATGGGGTCAGGCCCGGTCGCGGCCCGAGGCGGGCTCCCTGTGGGCTTCACGGGCCGCGGCGGCGGATGCTGGTTGGGGGCGACTTGGCGCGTCGGGTTGGCCACGGGCGCGTCTGGGCGGCGAGGTGGGGGCGCGGGAGGAGGCCAAGTGGCGGCGACAAGTGGCGGGGCTGGGTTCGGTCGGCGCGGAATCTGATGAGGAGGGGCTAGGAGGTAGGGGAAGGGCTAGGAGATGCCCAAAATGGCATGAGGGGGGGTCTATATATAGGGTAAAAGCTAGGGTTTAGGGGGTTTTGAGGCCGTTTCGGACCCTCGGATCACGATCTGACGATCAGGAATGGTGGGGGGTTTAGGTGGGCTGCAGGAGGGCTGTGTAGATGAGGCCTTGGGCTGAGAGAAGAGAAGAGGAAAGCAGCCCGGCAGGGTTTTCGGAGACCGAAAATGTCCGACGTTAGACCGGCTATATTGCGGTTGTAGGTTTAACGGTTGGGCTATCAAATGGACTCTGAATGCGAGGAAACTTGGCAGGCGCTCTGTCTACACTAAAATAAGACCGCATGACAAGTTGCAACCCATTCCGAGAACATTTTTATGCCACTTATAAAATAATATTTCGGAGGTGCCGCGGGCGCGTGCAAGTTTGGTCGGGCTCAGAACGGACAACGGAGAGAACCGGCGGAAACCCGGACGGATGCAAGTTTTGAAAAACATGCGGATGAAATGCAGATGATGACATGAGACGAGATGCATAACAAGAACAAAATGCAAAACAACAGACAAAAACCCAACCACGGAGGAAATAATAAATCACGTAGCCGGAAATGGCAAGAGTCGGAGTTGCGAATATGGAAAGTTGTATCTGGGGTGTTACAACACTCCACCACTACGATAGGATCTCGTCCCGAGATCTAGGATGGCACCGGAGGGAAAAGGAAGAGGAAGAGAAGAGGTAAAACTAAGTTGCTTCTTCGACAAACGAGTGAAACCATGAACCTTCAGAGGTTGAGCAATTAGAGATGAACGAGATTGCAAACAATCCGTTAGAAAAGAGGAACGAGGAACATTACGATAACTTGAAGGTTGCCAAGACATGAATGACGAGCACAATGGACAAGAAGGAATTGAAACCACTCTAGTTGAAACGAGATAAGAATGAATAATAATGATATAATTTTGACAGCACTCCGACTGTAAATGGAAGAAATTGAACATGAACTTGACAAGACAAGAGGATACTTGATGAAATCAACAACACACTGCCTCCAGAACTATTGAAGGAATGGCACAAGGGGTAAGAAGGATTTCAGACAGCACTCCGATTGAAACGATAGGCAAAACTTGATAAGATGAAAGAACATGAATGAGAACACAACACTCCGGTTAAATGGATAAGCATGGAAAAGAACATGATCTTGACAAAACAAGACGATGGGTCAAAGAGAGCGACAACACAATGCCTCCGGAAGAAATTAAAGAATGGAATGGAATGAACGGAGGGAAACAAGATCTTGAAAGAGCACACTTACAAGAAATGCTAGAATGGAGTTGTTGGATTATCAACAACAAAAGGATAAGCTTGTTGTGGGCTTATGGAAAACAACTCAAAATTATGAGGTGAATACATGCCACTAACGGAAAAACTAGATTGGATTGAGGTCAACATGGAGATGACAACTCCTTTCGCCGAGAGGATAGGAGAAAAACTTGGATCATTGATAAGCACCACAATAGCAACATTCCTTAGGGAAGGCTTTAGGTGAAATCTATACCAAGATAACTCCAATGGAGGGATTGATGGATTTAAAATACCTCATTCTTGAGAACATGTGAATCAAGAAACATGAATAGAAATTGTCAAGAATGATATAACACCACCTCAAATAAGAAGATAGAAAGAATTGCACTTCGAAATGCAAGAAGAAGAATACTTGAACTCCTCAGAAAAAAACATGTGTTGAGCACCATGTTTATTTTTGAGTATAGCTTGGCGGATCTTAGCTTCGAGAGAAAATCTTGAAGAACAAAATGAGAATGAAAGAAATCCTTGATGAACCATCATGTAGAGCCTCCATGAAGAACTCCGGTAATAAAAGGATGATAAAAAGAAAGAGAAGTTGAAAACACAAGGTGAAGCCTTGCGATGATTTAGATGGAGCTTTGCGATGATATAACCGACAAAACTTGGAACTCCGGAAAGAAAAGATGAATACTAGAACCAATAATTACTTCTTCATGAACAATCTCCGGAAGAAGGAATTAATCACTTGGATGAAACAAGAATAAGAATTATGTCATGCCTATCCTTCACCAATTTAAATTGATGACAAGCAACGGATTTGGCATACTACTTATTCTCATAGAAAGCATTAAGAGAGATATAGCATAAACTTGGGAAGGTATTCAACGAACCACCGGTAGGATTGGAAAGAACGAATGAATCTATATGATAACGAAGGAAGAGAAATCTTGAAGGAACCACCGTAAGAATTGAAAACGAACGAAGTAAAGGGGTGAATCACCGGTAAGAATTATAGAACGAATGAAGATACTTGAGGGAATTTAGATACATGAGAATGAAGAGGCCATGAACTGATTAGAGGATATTTGAATGATGCATCGGAAGAATTCCAGAACGAGAGTTGAAAGCTTAGAATGAATAATTCTAAGATGATGGGCTACGGAGAATCAATCTGAAAAGACTCTTGAATTGCTCCGGATGGGTGAAAAGAATTTAAGAGAGCCATGAATCTTCGAGAGAAGGGACAAGATTTAGAGGAAACACTTCTTCAATCTTCAACTGACGACGAGAAACACCACCAAAATTACTGAGATACTCCGGGAGAATGAAAAGCGAAGAGGTTGAGCCAACAATGAAAAGAATTTGAAAGCAATCTTGGAGAAGGCGTGTGACTGATGATATTTCATTCTTACGTCAAACATGGAAATGAATTTGAGAATGGCTCCGAGAAAATTAGAAGAGTCAGGTAAGATCCTGGGAAAAGACCTGTGGGTTAGGGCCCACTCAAAAGAAACATTGTTGAAATAATTTTGAAGAGAGATTGCACCGGTAGAATTAAATAGCTTGAATGAGATAATTATCTCCAAATAGATTCAACGGATTAAGAATGGAAACACAAATCTTCTGAGATATCTTCAACACTGCGGATAGGAATAGAGAGAGGTGAACAATTAAGAGGTGCATCGACATGAGAAAGCATTTGAAACGAGGAAAGGAATATGATGAATATCAAAAGCTTGGATTGGATCCAGCGGAGAAGAAACAACAATGAAGGATGATGAGCTTGAAATTGTTGAGCATCTACATGGGAAATCATCGGATAAGAACATTGAAAGAAAAGAATGAAGAGACTTCACATGAATAAATGGATACTTGATTAACATATATGAGTCCTTGTAGAAAAGGTTGGGAGGGCGGGAAAACAAAGGCAACTTGGGATGAACGAAACAAACACCGTTGGGAAAACTTAGAATTGATCTTGCGGATGGGGAGAATGATGGGATCCACTTGAAGAGAAGCACGCCGGTTGGAAAGAATTGACACGACAACCTCAATGATCAAGAAGGATTAGCACTCCCATAAAAATATGAGAACACCACTTGAAAGGCATGGAATCAACACTTGACTTTGAAGCAACTCGAATACCACAAATAAAACAAAACAAAGGATTGGCTTGCAGAATAAGCCGGAAACAAACATATGATAGATCCCATATCGTATCATGTGTCTGTTGGAAAGATAAAACTAGAGCTACTTGAATTCCCACCTATAAAACTCCCGAAACTTTCTGGTTATGCAATCTGGTGTTGGGGATACAGGGGAAGCAATATATCTCACCCAAACTAACAATACCTACATCCAAGCTGTATCCATCCATCAACACATAACCAAGAAACCTTCGGAAATCGTGTACCTCAACCTTCGAAAAGCATCCGTTATACGAGTTATGGCAATACTCCCGAACTCCCCAATACTGGGTGGCGTCGAGGTTATCTCACCAACAACTGCATAAAAGAGATTTTCGATGTCGACAAAACTCACGTATTCCAGAACTGCAACGATAAAATTGTGACGACAACACCTCGGAGCTCAACTCCCCGGGACACTGCCACAACCCCTAAATGTCAGAAGGCACCAAGAACAATGTTCTCATCACAAAACCATGGGAACAATTCCAAAATACCCGCATGATCCTAATTTTTTTAGTGAAATTTGAGGAGAGGAAAGTCAAAACATCTACGTGAGGAGACCTCACCAGAGCGACGAAGGGGCTGAGGAGTAAAAAGAATCCTAATCTCTGATATATATAATCCTAAGACTCAAAATAGTTTTATTCTAGACTCAACAACGGCCAACAATCAAGGGGGCTCCTATGGTCGGTTGAGGCTCTGATTACCAACTTGTCACGCCCAATATGCGACCCTATCCAAAAGGAACTCGAAGGTCCCACCAAGGATAGACCAGCATATTGAAACGCTTTTGCAAGGTGGATATCATTACATCAACATTACATAATAGATGGGGATACATACATAAGGCATACAATGCCACACGAATACAACAATACATCATACATAAGATTAGTATCCGACTACGGATGAAACACAAACAGAAACTCAAACGACATCCACCCTGCTAGCCCAGGCTACCGACCTGGAACCTATCCCCTGATCGAACAAGAAGCAGAAGAACTCAAGACAAGCAAGCATCTCTCTCGCGTCATGATCATCGCATAACCTGTACCTGCAACTGTTGTTGTAGTAATCTGTGAGCCACGAGGACTCAGCAATCCCATTACCATGGGTATCAAGACTAGCAAAGGGAATGGAAGGAGTAAAGTGGTGAGGCTGCAGCAGCGACTAAGCATATATGGTGGCTAACATACGCAAATAAGAGCGAGAAGAGATCAAGCGGAACGGTCGTGAAACTAGCAATGATCAAGAAGTGATCCTGAACTCCTACTTACGTCAAACATAACCCAGAAACCATGTTCACTTCCCGGACTCCGCCGAAAAGAGACCATCACGGCTACACACGCGGTTGATGCGTTTTAATTCGGATCTGGTGTCAAGTTATCTACAACCGGACATTAACAAATTTCCATCTGCCTATAACCGCAGGCACGACTTTCGAAAGATTATACCCTGCAGGGGTGTCCCAACTTTGCCCATGACAAGCTCTAGCGATCAACGAAGGAATAGACCTTCTCCCAGGAAGACCCGATCAGACTCGGAATCCCGGCTTACAAGACATTTCGACAATGGTAAAACAAGACCAGCAAGCCCGCCCGATGCGCCGACAATCCCGATAGAGCTGCACATATCTCGTTCTCAGGGCAACACCGGATGAACACTACGTACAACTAAAACCAGCCCTTGAGTTTCCCCGATGTGGCGCTGCAAGTGGCTCTGGTTCGGACCAACACTTAGACAAGCACTGGCCCGGGGGGGCTATAATAAAGATGACCCTCGGGTTAATTACTCCCAAGGGAAATGTAGGTGGTGGTGAGGCAAATGGTAAAACCAAGGCTGGGCCTTGCTAGAGGAGTTTTATTCAAAGCGAACTGTCGAGGGGGTCCCATAAATCACCCGACCGCGTAAGGAACGCAAAATCCCGGAACATAACACCGGTATGACGGAAACTAGGGCGGCAAGAGTGGAAAAAAACACCAGGCATAAGGCCGAGCCTTCCACCCTTTACCAAGTATATAGATGCATTAATAATATAAGAGATATTGTGATATCCCAACCAAGAATCCTGTCCACCATGGAGCAATCTTCAACTTCACCTGCAACTAGCAACGCTATAAGAGGGCTGAGCAAAGCGGTAACATAGCCAAGCAATGGTTTGCTAGGAAGGGTGTCAAAGGTTAGAGGTTCATGGAAATTTGGGGAGGCTTGAAGAACAGGTGATAGGTAACGCAGCATAGCGATAGAACGAAACAACTAGCATAGCAATGATAGTAGTGAGATCCAGGGTAGCGGTCATCTTGCCTAAAATCCCGCTAGGAAGAAGAACGAGTCCATGAAGAAGATGAACGGGAGTAGTCGAACGAATCCTCACAATCGCAACATTACCGGAACTAAGAAGCAACACTGGAAAGAAACAAACAACATGGTAAATGCACAAGCATAAACATGGCATGATGCACAATCAAGTATGATGCATGTCCGGTTTAATGAGGCATGGCATGGCAAACTGCAACACACAATACTACAAATTAAGTGGAGCTCAATATGCAATGAGTTGGATATTGACAAAACACCACATGCAATTATTTAGTTTGATCTCGGTTATGTACCCAACAATATTAAATGTTATTAGCATGGCAAGGGGGTGAAACATAATGAAACTACCTATCTAGGCAAGTTTAAATGAGGCCGGAAACAACAAACAATAATTTAGGAAAATCCCCATATGCATATTATGGATTTGGTACTGTTCTGCCTATTACATAATTTTAGAGTTGTTAAACAGGAAAATAAAGTGGACCATGTTGAACTAGGCATTTTTCCACCCCATTTACATATAAAGTTTAATTAAAACCGAGCTACGGTTATTTAGTTATGAATTAAAGCATTTTAACATGGCATATTCACAAATTTAAACAAACAACAAGTTAAACATTTTGAAAATAGATAAAAGTGGCATATTATTAATCTACACAATTTTCTGAGCATTTTACATATATAAAACATTTTAATCCGATGCACAGTTTGTGAGTAATTAAATGCATGAAGTGCAAGGACTTTTCTGTAAAACAGTAAATCCCGGATAATTAGCTAAAATCGTTTCGCAGAAAAAAAACATGAATCGGGCCGTAACTGATTGGGCTAGTAGTGCACAGGAGGGCTGGGGGGCGGCTCACCCTTGGGCTCGGCCGAGACGGGAAGGCATCCCGCGGGAGGGCGCGGTGGAGCAGGCCAGCGGGGCTGGCCGGGTGCGCTGGGCCTACTGCGGATCTGGGCCACACGCAGGGCAGCGGTTCGACGCGTGCGCGGTCAACGCAGCGAGGTGGTTGTTCGTCGTCCTGATCGAAGCAGAGGAGATGCGGCGCAGTAAGGGGCTTCAGGAACAGGGCGGGGCGGCAGAGGCGCGGGGAACTCCGGCAGGGCGGCTGCGGATCTGGTCCTCGGGCCATGGATCTGGCCAGAGACGAGGTTCCTGGCGGCGGCGGCGGGGTTCCTGCAAGGGGAGAGAGAGAGATCTAAGAGATAGAGAGAAACCAGAGGGAGAGACGGGAGAGAGAGGGAGGCGGCGACCTGGTTGCTCGCCGGCGACGAGGCTTCAAGGTGGCGGGGTCGGGTGTTCCTGCTCCGGCGAGGCCCCTGGTGGCCGGAGCGCAAGGACGATGCGGAGGCGAGGGGATCGAGCGAGGGAGCGGGCAAGCGGGCGAGGGGGCCAGGGCGCACGGGGTCGGGCCCGGTCGTGGCTCGAGGCGGGCTCCCTGTGTGCTTCACGGGCCGCGGCGGCGGATGCTGGTTGGGGGCGACGTGGCGCGTCCGGGTTGGCCGCGGGCGCGTCTGGGCGGCGAGGTGGGGGCGCGGGAGGAGGCCAAGTGGCGGCGACAAGTGGCGGGGCTGGGTTCTGTCGGCGCGGAATCTGATGAGGAGGGGCTAGGAGGTAGGGGAAGGGCTAGGAGATGCCCAAAATGGCATGAGGGGGTCTATATATAGGGTAAAAGCTAGGGTTTAGGGGGTTTTGAGGCCGTTTCGGACCGTCGGATCACGATCTGACGATCAGGAATGGAGGGGAGTTTAGGTGGGCTGGAGGAGGGCTGTGTAGATGAGGCCTTGGGCTGAGAGAAGAGAAGAGGAAAGCAGCCCGGCAGGGTTTTCGGAGACCGAAAATGTCCGACGATAGACCGGCTATATTGCGGTTGTAGGTTTAACGGTTGGGCTATCAAATGGACTCCGAATGTGACGAAAGTTGGCAGGCACTCTGTCTACACTAAAATAAGACCGCATGACAAGTTGCAACCCATTCCGAGAACATCTTTATGCCACTTATAAAATAATATTTCGGAGGTGCCGCGGGCGCGTGCAAGTGTGGTCGGGCTCAGAACGGACAACGGAGAGAACCGGCGGAAACCCGGACGGATGCAAGTTTTGAAAAACATGCGGATGAAATGCAGATGATGACATGAGACGAGATGCATAAAAAGAACAAAATGCAAAACAACTGACAAAAACCCAACCACGGAGGAAATAATAAATCATGTAGCCGGAAATGGCAAGAGTCGGAGTTGCGAATATGGAAAGTTGTATCCGGGGCGTTACAAATACGCTCCTTGGTTGTTTGTTCTTTACTGCAATAGACTGTGCATCACCCCTTTATACATCGGGAGATGCACATGGTGCTGGCGCGTCCACTGTCCCGCACAACTCTTTAGCTATTGTTAATGCCCTATTTGGTTAAGAAGTCCTAGGAATTTTTTTAGTCCCACCTAAAAAGTCCCTAGTCCCTACCTGTTTGGTTCCAGGGACTAAACATGGACTAGTGGTTATTAAATGACATGCTAAAAGACCATGTTACCCCTAAAAATGAACTAATAGAGATAAGGTGCGATGTGGGGAAGGGGCAATTGTGGGAAAAAAGTCCCAAAAAGAATCTCCCTCAGAGTATTCTTTCTTTAGTCCCAAATTCCCACTTTTAGTCCCTAAAAGTCCCTCCTATTTGTTTTAGATGGGACTAAAATGGACTTTTTTAGTCCCTACACCAAAAAGTCCCTTTAAACAAACAACCTCTAATAATGCCGCTGGAAAATTGAAGCAATGCCACAGTTAAAAGCAAGTTACATGTTTAACAAATTTTATTGTTAATGTAATATCTCTGTTAATATGAATCAATGCCACTGTTTGAGAAATGCTACTGTCTTGCTTTCTTTCCCATTTAAATAAGTTAGATGCTTCTTTTTGTGGGCTTCTGTGTCATCGACCATTATTGACCAGTAGTCGTTTCCCTTGCACCTCTATATTAACAGGTGTCACAGCCCCAGATCAGCCCTTGTTTGTTTTTGCTTTAGCATCCATGCAACATGTTTAAATTTTATGAAATTTGAAATGGGGATGACCAAGCCCTAGCACCAAAGCATTGCAAATAGGTTCAACTTCAAAATATTTTCAAAGAACCCAAATTGGTTTGCAAAAATGTTCATGATTACTGGAAAAGGGTGAAAACCATATCCAGAGATGATGGATATTTTTCCAAGACATTTTTGGATTTTTGATTAAACCATATTGTATTTGAATTGGGGCATTTAAATACTGTTAATATTTTTAAATGCTCCAACAATTCTGGAAATAGTTGAGGGCCTCTGTAATAATTCAGTTAATGTCCACAATTATTCTCAGGATTTATAAAAAATGATTTAGTGTCTAAAACTAAATCAAAACAAACTACAAAATAACAGAAATAGAAAAGAAATAAAAGAGAGAGAGAGAAGGAAGTTACCTGGCGCCACTTACCTGGCCCAGTACGGCCCAGCCCATCTCCACTTCTCCCCCCCTGTCGTCTTCCTCTGCCAGTAGGCAGAGGCGAGGCGTGGCGCGTGCCCGAGAGGCCTCGGCCACCTCCTGCTTCCCCCTGGCCACCTCCTGCTTCCTCCTCGACGCCCCGGAGACGCCACACACCTCCCTGCTTCTCTCCCTCACTCTCCCGCGTCCTCATCCTCTCCCCTGGACTTCTCTCTCACTCGCCCGAACGGAGCCGCCGCCACCGACGAGCTCCCTCGCGGCCACCGCCACCCCCTAGCCTCGCCGATGCGCTCAAAGGCTCCGCCTCGACCCCCTCTTTCTCCCCACCGAGCCACAAGGCCCCGGACGTGCCGCAACACCACCCTCGATGTCTTCTTCAACCTCGGGACCGCCGGCCATCTTCGTCAAATTCGTTGGCTCCGGACCGTCCCCGACCTCGCCGAGCATCCCCTCGTCATCGCCGTGAGCCACTGACCTTCTCCCTTAACTCAGCATGCTCTCCTCCGTGCCGTAGCGCCGTTCCCCACAAGCACCGAAGCCACCGTCCGCCATTGCTGCTCCACGCATAGCCTCCGTGCTCCCCTGGCCTCACTGTGCTGCTCTTAGTGCTCCCCATGTCTAGCAGGTGCTGCCCAGCCTCTCCATTTGCTCACTGATGCACCGTAGCGACGCGCCCGAGCACCACCGAACACCATCGCCGCCAAAGCTCGTCGCCGGCATGAGTTCCGGCGACCCCACGACCTCCCACTTGGTCCTCTGGATGCGCGAGAGCAAGGGCCATCCCCTGGTGCCCTCAGCACGCCAAGCTGACGCCTCTAGCGTAAGTCCGGCATGCCCCCGCCGTGTCCGGTGGTCGCCGTCGGCTGGTCTCCGGTGGCTGACGTGGCACCATTAGTTTAGGTGCTAATCGCGTTTAGTCAGTGTCGCGTGTTGATGACATATGGGCCCCACGCCCTTAACTAACCACGGTTTAACCCCTGTTTAGTTTAAGTTAACCACAGTGGCCCCACGCGTCGGAGTTGACCTAGCTGACGTGGCCGTTGACCGGTCCCACCTGTCAGTGAGTTAAACAACCCTGTGTCACTGACGTGTGGCCCCCACACGTCAGGTTTGACCAGCAGCAGCGTCTGTTGACCTGCTGACGTCACGGTGACGCACTGCTGACGCAGTAAATGTTTTCTGGAATTTAAATAATTCTTAAATGATTTATTATTCCAGAAATAGCTAAAACTTCTAAAATTCATAGAAATTCAACCGTAGCTCCAAATTAAATAAATTATATATGAAAAATTATCAGAAAAATTCAAGGAATCCATCTGTACCATTTTCATGCATGTTAGAACAACTTATAGCTGCTGTTTAGCACAAATCAATTAGATGGCATTTAAATATCCACATATGGAGTTTGAATTTGAACCTAGGGTTCAAACCAACTCCATTTAACTTGCTGCTAGTTGCATTAGCTCAAAACACATTCATATTGCCATGTCATAGCATGCATCATATTGTGCATTGCATTGATCATGTTTCTTCTGTGTTTTCCGGTGTTGTTCCCCCTCGATAAACGATGTACCGATGATGTGATCGTTGACACTGATGAAGAGCTATGTTATCTTCAGAAGTGCCAGGCAAGCAAAACCCCCTTGTTCATTCCGATAAAATCCCACTCTCTCGCTCCTGCTCTCTTTTACTGCATTAGGACAACATCGATTCATCTGTTACTTGCTGCGGTAGCTGAACCCCTTTATCCTCTGCATGACCTGTCATTCCACAGTAATTAGATGAAACCCACTAGCATGAGTAGGAGTTGTTTGAGCCCTGATGTGCCTACTCTTTCATGCTTGTTTGTCATGCCTGCTACTGCTTATAGTCGAGTCGGGTCTGATTCATCCGGGATGAATCAGAGGTGTGTGAACATGTCCTACGGTGTGTGAGCTAAGCGTGTGAACACGATTTGGTAAAGGTAGCGGTGAGAGGCCATGTAGGAGTACATGGTGGGTTGTCTCATTGCAGCCGTCCTCAGGAACTGAGTTCTGTGTTTGTGATCCATGATTCAGCTACTACCACGCATTGGGCCCGAAACCAATGGACCCTCTTGGCTTCTTAATCACCCTTGTCCTCTGTCCAGGAGTTGCAAGTAGTTTCTGGTGTTTGTAGTATGCTGGAGGCCGTGCGCAGCGCTGACCGTAGGGGTGGGCTGTGATGCGGTAGGCACGTGGCCGGGTAAACCGGGCGCCCGTTTGGTGTCATGGAACCCTGTTCACATCGTTTGGGGCTGTGAGCGAAACTCTGGCCGGATCTCCTCATGGATGGAACCCGAATAGGCGATAAACCTGGACTAGAGACTTGAGTGTTTAGGTAGGCCGTGGCCGACACCCACGTTGGGCTTCCGCTTGAAGGTTGCCGAGTACATGTCGTGTAAACGGCGGTAAGTGGTGAGAGCGTGTGTGAAGAGGTACACCCCTGCAGGGTTAACATCATCTATTCGAATAGCCGGATTCCTCGGATATGGAAACTTGGACCCCTTGCATATTTCATAGACAAGTGAAAGTGGATACTCTAAAATACGCAAGATAAGTGTGAGTGCTATGGATGGCGTTCTCGTAGGGAGACGGGAGCGGATCCATAGTGGTGTATTGATATGGTGAATATGTGGACTCGTGTGCGCCACCTCAAAAGGGTTACTTGCAGTCGTAGTTTAGGTTAGCCACCGAGTCAAAGCTGGCTTGCTGCAGTCAAACTCCCCCATCCCCTTTGTTGATAATGATGCATATGTAGATAGATCTGATGTAAGTCTTGCTGGGTGCATTTGTACTCACGTTGCTTAATTTATGTTTTTGCAGAGAGACTTCAGTCTCACTAGTAGTTCCACGTGGACTTCGACGTTTAGCTTGTTACCTCAGCTACGATCTTGTGCCCTCGGCAGGATCTGGTAGATAGTCAGGCTTCTCAGCCTTTTTCATTTATAGTTGTCTGTACTCAGACATGATAGCTTCCGCATGTGCTTTGACTTGTATGCTCTGATTGTTGGGTCATGAGACCCATGTTTGTATTATCTCGCTCCTCGGAGCCTATTGAATAAAATACTTGAGTCGTAGAGTCATGTTGTGATGCCATGTTGTATTTGCACATATCGAGCATATTGTGTGTATGTTATTGAAATGCTTGGTATGTGTGGGATCTGACTATCTAGTTGTTTATCCTTAGTAGCCTCTCTTACCGGGAAATGTCTCCTAGTGTTTCCACCGAGCCATGGTAGCTTGCTATTGCTCCGGAACACTTAGGCTGGCCGGCATGTGTCCTTCTTCATTCCTGTGTCTGTCCCTTCGGGGAAATGTCACGCGATGAATACCGGAGTCCTGTTAGCCCGCTACAGCCCGGTTCACCGGAGTCCTGCTAGCCCAGTGCTACAGCCTGGGTTCACTCGCTGATGACCGACACGTTCGATGCTGGGTCATGGATGCCTGTCCCTGTAAGCTTGTGCCACTTTGGGTTTACGACTAGCCATGTCAGCCCGGGTTCTTTGTCATATGGATGCTAGCAACACTATCATATACGTGAGCCAAAAGGCGCAAACGGTCCCGGGCCAGGTAAGGTGGCACCCGTGGGAATACCGTGCGTGAGGCCGCAAAGTGATATGATGTGTTACATGCTAGATCGGTGTGGCATTGAGTCAGGGTCCTGACAACAGGTTTGTCTACTTCACCTCGTTGCTATTGCAACCTTTGTTGCACTGCACAAAACACTTTTGTTTTAAGAGTGTTTTGTCCAGTTCAACCAAAATGTCACACCGACAATGTTGCTTGATTGCTTGATCTTAGTGGAACTGCACAAGAGGAGATTTGACTTCCTACCCGTGCTGGAAAATTTGTTTTAGATCTTCTTCTGGTGAGTTGTTTGAATTCCGCTTCATGAGAGGTAACTACTAGCCGTCCTTCACATGATTGTGCAGTGTGCTTTCATATGTTGTGCTACTTATACGGTAATGTTGCTTGATTTTAGTGAATTGCACAAACGGAGACAAGATTTCCAATCTGTATGTGCACTATAATATCCCATTGTGGTAAGATAATGATATTTCACAATTGTTGTCCTATATTCTACTACTGTCATCAGAAAATTAATGTTGTTGTTTAGTGCTATACTTGTGCTCCCTAATTGACATGCCAAATCTTACATTGAAGGCGAAGCTTGTCTGTTATTGACCCAAGAGATGAAGGGAAGAACAAGCGGAAGAAAAACAAAAATCAACTCACTGTGTTGCAATGAAGCACTATAATTGTGATGACACAAGTAATGATATAGTTTTGCATCTTAATTTATTGCTATGGCTACAACGAGCAATTGTTTTGCCACTGATTTGGTTCCACTATTAATGTAATACTCCTATGAAATTATCTCTACTTGTGCAAACATGGATGTTCTTTGAACATAACATATATTTTAGTGGAACTGCACAAGAAGATGTCGGAAACATTAAACTAATCGAGGAGTATATAATAAGCATGGAAACCACAATAGATAACAACAGATGGTTGCCGAGAAGTGCTTCATCTATATGCTCTACAAAATAAGCCTCCTGACAAAGGTTGGTACCGGCCCACGGATTTCATCCATATGATTGAGCTTTTGTCATCTCTATTGGTGTTGTGCTACTATTTAGCTACTATCATGAAGTGCTTCATTTGTGTTGTTTTAAATATTTCCTTTCCTTTTTTCGAGCGAACAGGGATGCTCGCATTTAGTTATCCTCTTGTCTTTACACAACAGGATCATCCTCCTCTGAAGAAGAATATGGAGTACATGAAGTGCCTAGTTTCGATTATGCCAGGATGAATAAGCCAAGTCTCTCTTCTTATCAGAAGGGAGCAGTTGAAGGATGGTTACATTATTGGCCACAAGAACAAACTAACTTCAGCTCAGAAGGACTCACGGATCTCCATCTCTTGTTGCTGTGATGGCCAGTACAATATTGTTTTAGGATTCTTTATGGTGATTTCCATTTTCTTAAATGTGTGCTCTGCATGGATCATGTTGGTTGCCTATTTAAACTGTAAATTCATTGTACAATTTGCTTTATACTAATCACTTTTTTGTATTTATGCAAATAGGGATGCTCAGCTTGATTTCAATGCGAACTGCACAAAATGTTCTCGAACACATCGAATATTCTCGAATCATTCATTTCCACCACAAGAAAGGAGGTGCCAATATGTTCAAGGCGTTGCAACATATAAAGGCGAAATCATACAAGCTACACACAAATTTGGTTGATTTTGGTGGAACTGCACAAAAACAACAACTGGTTTAGTTAGCATGAGGTGCCATGTCAGTGTCCGAACTGATGGCAAACCCTGCCCATTCCAAAATCATAGGCATTTGATATTTTGGAATGGGAAAACCTTGTCAAAGTTTGCTCATTGATGTACGCAAAACAACACGCATTTGGCATTTTGGAATGGGACAACCTTGTCAAATTTTGCTCATTGACGTTAGCAAGAAGACATGTGTTTGGTATTTTTGAATGGGACGACCTTTGCTGTCAGCAGCATCGATCGATTTTTCTTTATTCTTTAGTTGTGAAGTAAATATTGGCTCTGACATGCGAATCACTGAGATGCATAATCATCGATTGTTTTGAGTGTTCTCTATGAATTGTGAGGCCTGTATGTTTGGTTGCAATGTATAGGAACGCTAAAAAGCTGCTCAAACTTCTTGTACTCCCTCAGTTCCTTTTTACTTCGCATATTAGATTTCTTTCAAGTTAGTTGATTTTACATTGTGAATGTTGATACTTTTTCTATAAGATTGGTCAAAGTAGAGATACTTTGACTTCAAACAAAACTTATATGGAGACTGCGGCTATGGCCTACACAACAGTTTATATAGCAATGGTGGGCGGCAGAGGGACGAACGGGTGGTGCTTGAGTAGCCGCCTCGGCAACTGCGCATCATTAATGTGGGGGGCAGACGGACGAACAGACAACACTTGTGTCATTTGAACGCAGAGCGATCTCCTGATAGGGGCAAAGGTGTCCCGTCTTTCGATGAGATGATGGATTTCGCTTGGGTGGAAGTCGACTTTGACGATCCGACTACGAATGTGCATGGACGTCGCGCCTTAGCAATCGCTAAACCAACTCCGAGAGGTTATTGACCACACCGCAGCACGATCAACCTGACCACGAGGGTCTGCTTCCTACGAGCAAACGAAGAACAAGCAAGAAACTAAGATTGCAATCTGGATATTGCGAATATAAGATGAAAGCTTTATTGATCAAGGTGGGGTTCTGTGACGCCTTTGTCTGGTTGTTGAACACAAACGAAGTACGCGAAGTTGCAGCTATGGCGAACTTTAATCTAAACAAAACCCAAAGTCTAAACGGTGCCCTAAGGGCTGTATATATGGAGGAAGAGAGGGGGAATTTCGTGGCCCTTGGTGGAGGGGTCCGAAATCAACCCTATCTCTTGTTTCCCCACACATACGGACTCTAAAAATAGCCTATACTAATGTATTTCGAAATTACATGGGCCTGGCCCAATAAAAAGGTGCAACACCTATAATAGCCTCTGGACGAAATTTATGAAGTGGCATCTTGTATATTTCGTCCAAGGCTTCATGCACTCGTTATGGTGGCTTCAAAGACCTGAAATCATCACTTGTAACTCCATTCTTGTTCCCCTTGCGCATGCCATCATCTCCATGCTTGTTCTTGCTCCAATGTTCATCCTTCTCCAAGCTAGGCCCTTCATTTGTAAGCAAAACAAATGTATCCAATTTAGGCAGCATCATATTCTCATGAACATTGGAATCATTACCAAGAAATGAAAGTACCTGGTAATTTAGTTGGCGTGCGCGAGCTCTAGTAATTGGTCCAGTATGAATAGTGGCAGGGGCTGTTGGTGTAACAATGGTATTGATGTCCTCATCATCCTACCCTTCTTGAAATGAAGTCGTCCTCGACGGAAGCTCATTTTCCTCACCCAAATAAGGCTTCAAATATGCAATGTTAAAAGTGGGACTAACCCCAAAATCTGCAGGCAGCTCAAGTTTATATGCATTATCATTTATTTTCTCTAACACCTTAAAGGGACCATCAGCACGTGGCATGAGCTTTGATTTGCGCAAATCAGGAAATCTATCCTTACGCAAATGTAACCAAACAAGATCTCCAGGTGCAAACACAACATGTTTTCTACCCTTATCTCCAGCAAGTTTATATTTGGCATTCATACGCTCAATGTTTTCCTTAGTTAACTCATGCATTTTTAAAATCAATTCAGCATGTTGTTTAGCATCAAAATTAACCTTCTTCGAAGATGGAAGAGGCAACAAATCAATAGGTGCACGAGGTAGGAAACCATACACAACTTCAAAAGGGCACATCTTAGTAGTAGAATGCAATGAACGATTATAAGCAAATTCAATATGAGGCAAGCATTCCTCCCACATTTTCTTATTATTCTTCAAAACAGCCCTAAGCATAGTAGACAACGTTCTATTGACTACTTCAGTTTGTCCATCAGTTTGGGGGTGACAAGTAGTACTAAAAAGCAGTTTAGTCCCCAACTTAGCCCATAAACATCTCCAAAAGTGGCTAAGAAATTTAGTATCACGATCTGAAACAATAGTATTTGGCACACCATGCAAGCGAATAATTTCACGAAAGAACAAATCAACAACATTAACAACATCATCGCTTTTATGACATGGTATAAAGTGTGCCATTTTCGAGAATCTATCCACGAAAACAAATATGCTATCCCTCCCCTTCTTTGTTCGAGGTAAACCTAAAACAAAGTCCATAGGTATATCCTCCCAAGGAACACTAGGTATAGGCAAAGGCATTTATAAACCATGAGGATTGAGTCATGACTTAGCTTTTTGACATGTAGTGCAGCGAGCAATAAAACGCTCAACATCCCGTCTCATCTTTGGCCAAAATAAATGTGTAGCAAGTACGTCCTCCGTCTTCTTCACACCAAAGTGTCCCATTAATCCTCCTCCATGCGCCTCCTGCAACAACAAAAAACAAATAGAGCTAGTTGGAATGCATAGCTTGTTAGCACGAAACACAAATCCATCGTTAACGATGAACTTGTTCCACATTCTTCCTTCTTTACAATTCTGCATTACATCTTTAAAATCAACATCATGCACATATTGATCTTTGATGGTCTCCAAACCAAATATTTTGAAGTCAAGTTGTGAAAGCCTAGTATAGCGATGAGACAATGCATCAGCAATAACATTTTCTTTTCCCTTCTTGTGTTTAATGACATAAGGGAAAGTCTCAATGAATTCAACCCATTTAGCATGTCTACGATTCAGTTTAGCTTGACTTTTAATATGTTTCAAAGATTCATGATCAGAATGTATAACAAATTCTTTGGGCCATAAATAATGTTGCCATGTTTCCAAAGTCCGAACAAGAGCATATAATTCTTTATCATAAGTAGAATAATTCAGAGTAGGCCCACTCAATTTTTCAGAAAAATATGCAACAGGTTTGCCATCTTGTAATAACACACCTCCTAATCCAATTCCACTAGCATCACATTCAAGCTCATAAGTCTTATTAAAATCAGGAAGTTGGAGTAAAGGAGCATGTGTCAACTTATCTTTCAATACCGTGAAGCCTTCTTCCTGTGCGGTACCCCAAAGAAAAGGCACATCTTTCTTTGTAAGCTCATTGAGAGGTGCAGCAATGGTGCTGAAATCTCTCACAAAACGCCTATAGAATCCAGCGAGGCCAAGAAAACTCCTCACTTGTGTGACCGTTTTGGGTTGCGGCCAACTCTCAATAGCTTTAATCTTGGCTTTATCAACTTCAATTCCCTGTGGAGTAACAACATAGCCAAGAAAAGATACTCGGTTGGTGCAAAAGGTGCACTTCCCAAGGTTACCAAACAAACGTGCAACACGTAGAGCAATAAAAACAACACGTAAATGTTCCAAATGTTTTTCCAAAGATCTGCTATAAATCAGTATATCATCAAAATAGACCACCACAAATCGTCCAATGAAAGCACGTAAAACTTCGTTCATTAGTCTCATGAAAGTACTAGGCGCATTAGGTTAACCCAAAAGGCATCACTAACCACTCATATAATCCAAACTTAGTTTTAAATGATGTTTTCCATTCATCCCTCAATTTCATATGAATTTGATGGTATCCACTACGCAAATCAACTTTGGAGAATATTGTAGAGCCACTCAATTCATCAAGCATATCATCTAGCCTAGGAATAGGATGACGATAACGAATAGTAATATTATTAATGCCTCTACAATCAACACACATACGCGATGTACCATCCTTTTTCGGCACTAGAATAATAGGAACAGCACAAGGACTAAGGGATTCGCGTATATAACCTTTGTCGAGAAGCTCTTGTACTTGACGCATAATCTCCTTCGTCTCCTCTGGATTGGTATGGTATGGCGCACGGTTTGGCAGTGAAGCACCAGGAATTAAGTCAATCTGATGCTCAATCCCTCGAATAGGCGGTAATCCCGGTGGCACGTCTTGTGGAAAGACGTCAGCGAACTCCTGCAAAATGTTAGTGACAGCAGGAGGCAAAGAGGAAGGCACGTCCTCGAATGAAAATAATGCCTCTTTGCACACAAAAGCATAGAAAACAGATTTGCTGAAATCTAGCTCATCAATATCAGATTTGGTGGCAAATAAACATGCACTTTTCAATTTAATTTCAGAAGCAACACTAGATGGTTTATTATTAGGCTTCATTTGTTGCTCAAATTCTTTCGCCACAATCTGATTTTCACTCTTATTCTTCTCCTGTTTTGCTTTATTAGCTCTATTAATATCATCTTTCAAAATGGAATCAGGAGTCATAGGAAGCAAAGTAATATTTTTATCCTTATGAACAAGAGTATACTAATTGTTTCTACCATGGTGTACAGAATTTTTATCAAATTGCCATGGTCTACCAAGTAATAAGGAACATGCTTGCATAGGTACCATATCACAATCAACATAATCAGCATATGTAGAGATACTAAAATGCACACGAATAGTACATGTTACCTTAACCTTGCCGCTGTTGTTGAACCATTGAATGTAGTAAGGATGTGGATGTGGTCTTGTGGTGCGAGAAAGCTTCTCCACCATCTCCATGCTAGCCAAGTTGTTGCAGCTCCCTCCGTCTATGATGATGCGCACATAACGTTCCTTCACAACACCCTTGGTATGGAACAAATTGTGCCTCTGATTTTGCTCAGCTTGTGTGACCTGCACACTCAAAACACATTGAGCAACTAAACATTCATACCTGTCAGCGTCTTCAGGAGCCATGTATTGCGTCTCATGATCAGAATCATCTCCACCATGTTCTTCACGTGTAATAAGAGCCAAAGTCTCCTCATCATAGTCACTAGCAGACTCATACCCACCATCCTCGGTAGCAATCATCACACGCTGAGATTTGCATTCTCTCGCATAATGACCTCCACCCTTACAACAACGACAAATAATATCACTTGTGTGCCTTGTTGTTGCTATGGAAGAAGAAGAATGCTGTGCAGGACCCGCAGGTGCGCTCTTGGCAGATAATGGTGGTTGTGCCTGTTTTCTTGTATCACGGCTGGAGGTGGCACCTGATGGAGGTGCTGGTGCAGTTGAAGTAAAAGATGCACACGGTGTACATGATGAAGGTCGGCCTGCAAAAAACTTAGTTCGCCCCAATGCTTGGCGATCCTGCACTTCACGTTCAGCTTTACAAGCAAGATGGAATAAACGAGTGATATTAGTATACTCCTTATAGTCTAGAATGGTCTGAATCTCTCTATTTAATCCACCCAGAAAACGTGCAAGCATAGCTTCATTCTCCTCAACAATACCACATCTAATCATGCCAGTTTGTAATTCCTGATAATATTCTTCTACAGAATTTTTTCCTTGTCTTAAACGCTACAATTTTTGAAGCAATTCGCGTTGATAATATGGTGGAACCCAACGCGTACGCATAGCAGTTTTCAAAGCAGCCCAAGTAGTTGGAATAGGATATAATCTACAATGTTCAGACCACCATACACATGCAAAACTAGTGAAAGCACAAACAGCAGCAGCAACCCGTCTCTCCTCAGGATATTGTAAACATGTAAATCGTTGTTCAGTTTCTAACTCCCAAGTAAGATATATATCAGGAACATATCTACCCTCAAATGGTGGAATATTCAATTTCAGTTTAGGAATATGGACATCATCTCGTACCTGAGGTGGTGGTGCGGGCCTACCATTGCGAATATATACCTGAGGTCGACCTGCTGGTGGTGGTGCTGGTGGCTGCACGTAGTTCTAATTTTGATCGACCTCATCCTCATAATCGCCCGCATATTCATCATCCTCCGCATCAGCAGCAGGAGCCACAGAAGTTACAACAGCCGCACTAACAGTTTGGCCAGGCCGAAGAAGTACACGGCTCGCTTGGCGGAGGGCTGTTTCGCGACCTGGAGGTAATTGTTGTTGTTGTTGTTCCAGAGGTGTGGCAGGTGCAGCCGGTGGTGGAAGACGCGCAAGCAGTTCATTAAATCTGTTATCGAGCTTTGTTTCGAACATCTTCTCAAGACCAGTGATCTTCTCCATGGCCTCTTCAAAATTGTTCAGCACATCTTGCACCTGTTCATTCATCATTTGCTAAAACTTATCATGAAGCTCCTTGTTTGATAAGTTCTCCCAGTCAATCTCGTCGGCTTGTGATCCTGGCATGGTTAGCAGCAATAGAAAGACACAAGAATATGATCCTACAGACTACGAACAAGTGGTGGTGGTGGGTGTCACAAATCCGTCAAGCAAAACTCAAATTCTTACCAGTTCTTACCCAGCAACAGGAGGTGATCGGCAACTGTTGTAGTCAAAACTCTCAAAGCTTGGATAGAGCGATTACCAGGGAGAGTCGAACGCACGACGTAGATGTATGTGGAGATAGGAAGGCTTATAATATGGTAGCAAAAGGGGTCAGCAATAATCAATTCAGAGATGCAAAGTTGAATAAACGCTCAATGACGGTACTGTGCTGGTCCTAGGCTAGACCATGCTAGAGACGCGAGCCTAGAACACTAACAAAATCACGGCGCTGCACGTAAACAAGGGAAAAGCACACTCTGGAATTTTTTTTCGCTCTTTTTTTTGCGCTGCTTTTTTTTGCGAAAAATCACTATAATGGCGAGTGTCTCAAAACTCTTCCCAGGTCAAACTGATAGGATGGGCACGGAATTTTTTCGACCAAACGTTTTTTTTTCGACTGCCCGGACCCAAAAACTGGAAACGGGTCAACAAAAACTTTCTATAACGGCGACTGTCTCAATACGCTTAGAAACACCTAAAAATAGGATAGCCAGAAATTTTTTCGACAAATGTGTTTTCAAAGAATTTTGGGTCTAAACGGAGGGTGGTTTCCGGACTCTTTTTTTTCGAAACCTACTCCGACAAGGAAACACGAATCGGAAACTAGATGGATCTCGAAAACAAACCTAATATGCAAGGAACTTGGATTGGTGGTGGATATATGGTGATGGTATATGGCAGCAGTGGTGGTAGCGGTGGTAGTATATGGATATGGATCGGTAGTGGTATATGGATAAGGATTGGTGGTGGTATATGGATACGGATTCGGAGCGGTGGTGGTAGGTGACAAGGGCGATGATGATGGTGCGGTGGCGGCGTGACAATTTATGACCAGAACTCGAAACTCTAAAAGACTAACGCTAAGAGCAGCAACTAGACACAACGATGCAACCACAAATTCAACAAAGCAAAACCCTAAAAAGATTATGCAAAGGCTCATATTGGTTCGGATATGATGAACTAACCCTAATTTTTTTGGCTTTTTCGTGGACTGTAGGTATGAAGAACAGACTCGATCTAAACTACGAAAAACTGTAAAATCTCACCGAGCAACCTAGAAATCTGATACCACTTGATAGGGGCAAAGGTGTCCCGTCTTTCGATGAGATGATGGATTTCGGTTTGGTGGAAGTCGACTTTGACGATCCGACTACGAACGTGCGTGGACGTCGCGCCTTAGCAATCGCTAAACCAACTCCGACAGGTTATTGACCACGCCGGAGCACGATCAACCTGACCATGAGGGTCTGTTTCCTGCGAGCAAATGAAGAACAAGCAAGAAACTGAGATTGCAATCTGGATATTGCGAATATAAGATGAAAGCTTTATTGATCAAGATGGGGTTCTCTGATGCCTTTGTCTGGTCGTTGAACACAAACGAAGTACGTGAAGTTGCAGCTATGGCGAACTTTAATCTAAACAAAACCCAAAGTCTAAACAGTGCCCTAAGGGCTGTATATATGGAGGAAGAGAGGGGGAATTTCGTGGCCCTTGGTGGAGGGGTCCGAAATCAACCCTATCTCTTGTTTCCCCACACATACGGACTCTAAAAATAGCCTATACTAATGTATTTCGAAATTACATGGGCCTGGCCCAATAAAAAGGTGCAACACCTATAATAGCCTCTGGACGAAATTTATGAAGTGGCATCTTGTATATTTCATCCAAGGCTTCATGCACTCGTTATGGTGGCTTCAAAGACCTGAAATCATCACTTGTAACTCCGTTCTTGTTCCCCTTGCGCATGCCATCATCTCCATGCTTGTTCTTGCTCCAATGTTCATCCTTCTCCAAGCTAGGCCCTTCATTTGTAAGCAAAACAAATTTATCCAATTTAGGCAGCATCATATTCTCATGAACATTAGAATCATTACCAAGAAACGAAAGTACCTGGTAATTTAGTTGGCGCGCACGTGCTCTAGTAATTGGTCCAGTATGTATAGCAGCAGGGGCTGTGGGTGTAACAATGGTATTGATGTCCTCATCATCTCCTGGACCGAGAAGCGACACTGTCGGCGCTGATCGTTTCAGGCGGAAAGCGCACGGGCAAGGGAGGTGGTCTGGGTGGGCTAGGGCAGTCGGGCGCGTGCTTGGCAGCGGTCCGGTCTAGCAGCCGGACATGCTGGCTCGCTAGCAAACTCGTCCAGCTGAGCGATGACAATCAGATAGTGGACGTGGCTTCCGACCAAGAGCCCGCGCCACTGCCAAAGCCGGTTCATCCCGTGTTCACCATAGAGCAGGTGCGGCCGCACTTCGACGCCCTAATGGCAGAAGAGCTACCAGCACAGGAGGACCCGTGCTGCAACTTCTGTCTCCTCAACAAGCACCGGCTCACGAAAGGACGAATCACCGGCGAACAAGCAAATGACAATGCGGTCACGGACATGTGGCCCTGTGATCATGGCTTCCTGAATGAGCAGCAGGCGCTGTATCAGACCATCCGTATGGCCCATGAGGCCCTCTCCTCCGTCCTTTGAGTTGTTGCGCTCGTGTGGCACTGCCGTCTCGCGTTGTCAACAAGGTCAATGAACATGAGGAATTAGGAGATGACTTTAATTGGAGAGGATGACAGTGGATCCCACCAGGGCCATAGCCGCACGTACGCAAGTGCCTCCTTATTAGTATATACAACTATAATTTTTTTGCTTCCTCCTGGTTTCCTGACATCACGGTCCCACACCATTCTCAACCTCTATAGTCAATAAACGAGAGAATTGCACAAGGAGCGGCCGACAGCTGGGACCCAGCAGCTCGAGCAGTATTTGTGTTTTTGATGTGTGAGCAGAGTTTTTCTTGAGCGATGTTTTTTTGTTGTTCAGAGGAGCATGGTATCAACTGGGCGGGCTGTGGCCCACCTGGCCCAGGTTATTATTTTATGTCGACCAAATATCCAGCCCAGATATTAATATTTAAAGTGAAAATGGCTATCCCAACTATTCTTTATTGCGGAATACCCAACCCAGGTGACTTGTTATTTTCTGCGCCACATTAGACTTGCCAAGAAAATGGGATTTAAGAAATAATAAATGGGATGTTTAAAAAAATTGGCTGTAAATATAAAAACGCACCGAACAGGTACATTTTTTTATTCTTGTCAAAAAAGGTACATTTTTTAATTTCATTACTTGTTGCGCGCGCAAAATTTCGTTGAATTTTTACCTAATACAAATTTATTTTGAAATTATATTTAATCTGATTCTAAATCTTGGGTTAAAAAATATTTCGGTTCCCATCAAAATGTTGGAAATTTTGTTGAATTTTTTTGAGCGGTTGGCTGAAATTATTAACAAAGTCCTGGCTAGAAAATGGGTTGTAATTTTAACAAACAGTAAATGGGCTGAGTAAATTCCATTAGAATTAAAAAAATGGGTTGTACATTATAACAAATCACAAATGGGCTATATGTTCTCTGCCACAGATGTCAGGGTCACTTGTGGGCCTACTAAGTTGACGCGTACGCAAGGCTTTGTCAACTTATAGTCATCACACGATCCTATTAGTAGTGGTCGTTGGATGTCCATCTAATGGCTGTGGTGCTTCTTCAATCTCGAATATTCATGCTTCAGCCGCCCAAACCACTGCCGGTGGTGCCGCCGGCGGTGCCGCCTCCTATGTTCGGTGTGCTGCCACGCAGGCCGCACCGGCCCACCCTACTGCCGTCGCCGTCGAGGCCAGTCCTCTACTCACCAACACCTCCTGTTATTCTCCAGCGAAGACAGCCTCACACCGCAGCTGAACTAGTGAACCCTCGTACTCTCCTCCGCATGGGCGTCCACTCTTGTGTCTTTGCCGGCTCTGGGTCATTCCCTTCCTAGGCCTCGCCATCGTCCACCGCGTTGGTTCTCTCGGCGTGGCATGGTCAACTTTGTCAACAAACGATAGCCATCGAAAGAGGCATGAATGTGGAGTGGCTGAAAGTAGTGACCTGCATGGCCCATGGCCGCACGCGAGCAAGTCCCTCCTTATCATGCGAAAACAAATGATTTCTCCCTATGACAGGTTTGAGCCACCAGCTACATCTTTGCATGCAGGGAAGTGTTTCCTTTATTACATGGAAAAAAGTTACCTCTCCCTGACCCACCAGCTTTACTACGATCCATTTCACGAAAATATAGATTGTACCAAAGATGCTAAATTGTTTTATTTTTATTCTAACTCGAAAAAGAAGAAATTAAAAAATCCAGAAAACTTCTTCGCACGCAAGGAAGTGCCACCTTATTATGAGCAAAATAAATGATTCCCCCTGCTAGCTGGGACCCACCATATTTCGAGGCTGACTTGTGGGCCAACTAAGTTGATGCGTACGGGCTTTGTCAACCTAGTCAAATGGATTCTAGATGTACTAACCATTGGATGTTAAATCAACAACCATGTTACGTCTTCAACCTCTGGTCTTCTTGCTCTAGCTGCCCAAACTAGGCCCGTCGTACTGCCTTCTCTAGCCTCTCGTGGCCGGCTGTGCTACCGCGCAGGCCTCACGGACCAACCATACTACGACTGGCCAAACCATCCCTCTACTCACCCACACCCCCTGTTATTCTCCAGCGACGGCGGACTTACACCGCAACCGAACCAGTGAACCCCCGTACTCCCCTCCGCATTGGCATCCACCCGCCTCATCTTCTCTGGCTCCTCGTCGTTCCCTTCCTAGGCCTCGCTGTCGTCCACCGCCTTGATGCTCTCGGCGCCTCGTGGTCAACAAGGTCAACAAACAACAGCCATCAGAAGTGGACATTAGGCTGTGAGGCTGATAGCTGGACCCACCAGCTACATCTTTGAAACCAAGGAAGTGCCTCCTTATTACTCGCAAAATAAAAATGTTTCGTCCCCTTGACAGCCGGGACCAACCGGCTATATCTTCGCACGCAAGGAAGTGCATCCTTATCCTCCCTGATAGCTGGGACCCACCCAGTCAAAGCGTACATAGCATTGTCGCAAACATGTACGTACACATTGGTCGATGGGTCTCTCTGCAATGATGAACCACGGTCGAGCAAGCAGCGGCACATGTAGTAGTAGACGACATCGATTTGGCGGCGGAGGAGGACTCGGCATGCCCCCGACGTAGCAATTTAGGCAGTCCCTTCTAAGTTGTGTACACGTACGTACAACCAGATGCCAAAAAAATACGGCCACGTACGTACATGCGGGTGGGGTCTCGAACACCTACTCGCGCATACGTACGGCCAGGGCTCATGTACATGGAAGGCAGCGGATGGCAGCAACAGTGTTGTGTCCATCGGGAGCCAAACGGCTTGGACTGAACAACCTAAAGAAGGTCTGGCGTACCGCAGAACAGAGGAAACAGGCCTTCTGTTCGACCGCGTACGGTCAAATGAGGTCCTGTTCATCGGGAAGGGTCTGGTGTACCACAAAATAGAGGAAACAGACTTGTGTTGGAGTGCCTACGGTCGAAATGGGGTCCTGTTGATCGGGAAGGGTGTAGCGTACCGCAAAATGGAGGAAACGGCCTTGAGTTGGAGCGCCTACGATCAAAACGAGGTCATGTTCATCAACCATCTACTGCCTCGCTCCAGCCTCCACGGGCTGCTGTTCATCCACTGTCGACCTCCTCTAGCCTCCATGGGCTACTGTTCATCTAGCCACCACCGGCAGCTGTTCATAGATCCTCCACGGCGTCCTGTTCATCCACCCCCAACTGGCTGGGGTGTGGCGGCTTCCTTGGGGCCCTATTCATCCAGCGGCAATGGCCTACTACCATGGGGTCCTGTTTATCCACCCCCACCGGGAACTGTTCATCCAAAGCCAACCAACCGGCTTGACTCACCACCTCTGAACTCGTTCTACGTACCGCGTGCATGGTAGAAATGGTCACTGTTCATCAAGAGGCAACCCAACACCAGCTAGCTACGTCTCACATGGGGGCTCGATCGGCTTCAGTAAGTAGCAGTAGTGATCGATAGCTCGGGTTCAGTTAGCAGCAGCAGCGAAGGAATCGCTCGGGTTCAGTCAGCAGCGAATGAATCGCTCGGGTTCAGTTAATAGCCAAGGGATCGACCACTCAGGTTCAGTTACATGCGATCGCTCGCGTTCAGTTGGCCAACACCTCACACATACGCGCGTACATGAGAGAAACATGGAAACCTTCGTGCATCGCTCGGCCCCAACCACCCACCATAACCGGGAACTCCCCGATATTTTCCTCGCCCTTGCTTCTACCACGATTTTTTTTCTGTCATGGACGGCCCAAATAATGTCGTGCAGCTGCATCTCCGGCCCGCCCAGGACGAAAAGCCCATTTTCTATCATGATTTTTTGTCATATAAGTAGGAGCCCACCACATCTATGATGATACCGGGTTTTGTCATAATTATCGTCATACAAGTGTGATAAGCATGACAGAAAAAAATTCATTCGGCCCAAAATGTCATGGATGTGTCTTTTTTTGTAGTGCATTCCCCTTGCCGCGCATCGACCAGATTGTGGATTCCACTTTCGGGTGTGATTTTCTCTCCTTTCTGGATGCATACTCTGGATACCATCAAATCTTTATGTCCAAGGAATACGAAGAGAGATCTCATTCATCACCCCATGTGGCACATACTGCTTGATGCGAATGCTTTTCGGGTTGAAGAGCACCGGATCCACTTTTGCAAGGGCAGTCTAGATTAGTTTTGAATCATAGTCGCACAGGAACATTGAAGCTTATATGGATGATATTTTGGTCAATACCAAGGACAAATCGACCATGCTCCAGGAGTTAGAAGAGACGTTTGCTAATCTGCGCAAAATCAACTTGAAGCTAAACCCGGAGAAGTGTGTGTTTGGCGTTCCCTCCGGCAAGCTACTTGGTTTCTTTGTATCCCATCGCGGGATAGAGGCCAACCCCGATAAGATCAAGGCTATCTAGCAGATTCAGGCACCTAGGATAGTTAAGGATGTGATGCGTTTGACAGGGTGTGTTGCCGCTCTTAGCAGGTTCATCTCCAAGTCTACCGAGCGCGCCTTGCCGTTCTTCAAAAGTTTTAAGAAGGTAGGACCCATGAAGTGGACTCCGAAAGCAGACGTAGCACTACAAGATTTGAAGACCTACTTGTCCTCTGTGCCCACTTTGGTTGCTCCCAAACCACAAGAGCCATTGATGCTATACTTGCGGGCAACTAATCAAGTGGTTAGTGCAGCACTAGTGGCGCAGCGGGAAGTGGAGGAAGCAGTATCCTCAGCTAGTGTCCCTTTTGGGGGGAGAGTGAACACAACTCAGTAAGGCCAGACGGGGATCAAGATAGAGAAGAGCACGACAGTGGAGGCAACCCCAAGGACGCGGCAAGGAAGAAAGTGGTGCAGCGCCCAGCATATTTCGTCAGCTCTCTATTGCAGGGGGCTAGATCCAGGTATTCTAGCATGCAAAAATTTATTTTTGGCCTAGTCATGGCCTCAAGGAAACTGCACCACTACTTTCAAGCCCACGAGATCACAGTTGTCACCGCTTCCCTTTGCAAAGGATACTCCGAAACCCTGAGGCTCCCACAGAATAGTGGAGTGGGCATTGGAGTTATCCAGCTTTGGCTTAAAGTTTGAAAGCATATCAACAATTAATTGCATAGCACTGGCAGAGTTTATTGTAGAACACCAACCCCCGATGAAGAAGTACTAGAGATAGTTATTCCCGGTAAGGAAGCACCCCAAGAATGGATCATGTATTTCGATGGTGCCTTCTCCCTATAAGGTGGAGCAGATGGCGTGCTTCTCATTGCTCCCACTGGAGAGCACCTGAAGTATGTCGTCCAAATGCATTTTCCCTGTGAGAAGGCGACAAACAATACTGCAGAGTATGAAGGGCTCCTTGCCGGGCTCAGGATGGCCACAGAATTGGGGATCAAGAGGCTAACCATTCAAGAAGATTCACAACTTGTGATGAGACAAGTCAACAAGGATTAGTAAAGTCCATCGATGGAGGCATACATTGAGGAAGTAAGAAGTATTGAGGAGCGCTTTGACGGATTACAAACAGAGCACGGACCCCATGCGAAAACAACATTGTTGATCCTCTGTCAAAGTGCACTGCGTGGAAGCTTTGTATGGAACCAGGAACTTTTGTTCTCCATCTCACTCAGCCCTCCGTATCACCGGCAACCATGGCCCAGAAGAGGAGGAAACTGGACTCCGACAAACCTCTCCTGGTAGAGCCTCCCGGGGCTCCTGATAGAGAGCTTGACGGGAACAAATCCCCTTCAGCTGCTGAGCTACCCCCTCCCACTAGACCACCGGTCCTCGTGGTCTAGGGGCGCGCTCCCACGAAGGAGGTGCCCTGGTCCTCATTGCCGAGCCCCAGGCTCCAACTTGGGCACGACACATAGTTCATTTCCTCCAAACCGGAGAGCTTCCCGAAGAGCAAGAATAGGCTGAAAGAGTAGCCCGGGGGGTAGTATGTATTTGTTTGTCGATGAGACACTATATAGAATAAGGCCCAACGGTGTGAAATTGAAGCGCATTTGCCGAGAAGAAGAAAAGGAATTGCTGGCAGAAATACACAAAGGCATGTGCGGCTCCCACATGGATCAAGGGCTTTGGTTGGGAAAGCATTCCGGCAAGGATTCTATTGGCCCACAAACATAGAAGATGTTGTCAAGCTAGTCACCAAGTGTGAAGCCTGCCAGTTCCATTCCAAGAATATCCATCTGCCTGCCCAAGCTCTTCAGACAATCCCTTTGTCATGACCGTTTTCAGTCTGGGGGCTCGATATCCTCGGCCCTTTCCCTCGTGTTGCCGGGGCTTTGAATTCTTGTTCGTTGCAATCGACAAGTTTACAAAGTGGATAGAAGTAGAAGCCGTGAGAAAGGTGACTGCTCAGTTAGCTATCAAATTCTTGAAAGGATTGGTGTGCCGCTTCGCAGTCCCTGCCCGGATCATCACTGATAATGGCACCCAATTCATGAGTCGCGCCTTCATGCAATATGTTCATGCCCTCGGAAGCAAGATCTCATTTGCCTCTATTGCACATCCCAGAAGCAATGGGCAAGGTGAGAGGGAGAACACTGAAGTGTTGCAAGGACTCAAGACAAGAACATTTGATAAGACGCAGAAGTGCGGTAGGCGATGGATCGACGAACTGCCAATGGTTCTTTGGTCCCTCAGAACGACACCAAATCGGGCTACCCAGCAGACTCCCTTCTCCCTAGTCTATGGGGCAGAAGCACTTATCCCCCACAGAACTCATGTATGGGTCACCTCGAGTGCTTCCCTATGATGAAGTAGCATAGGAACATCACTGGCATGACGACGATGTGCTTCTCAAGGAGAACCTTCTCCGGGCTGCTACGCGTGCTGCATGCTACCAGCAAGCCCTGCGTTCCTATCACAGCCACAGGGTTCATGCCTGGTGTTTTGAGGAAGGCGACCTGGTCCTTAGGCGCGTTGGGTCCGCCAAGGGTACAAACAAGTTGACGCCGAGGTGGCAAGGCCCTTACCGGGTAGTACGAGTCACCAGACCTAGCACAGTCCGTCTGGAGACTGGATATGGCATTCAATTGCAAAACTCATGAAATATTGAGCATCTCCGCGAGTTCTACCCGTAATGCGCGGCTGTCGGGCCCTGCCCGGCAGCCACACTTTTGTATAAGCCTTGCCTTAGTTGCATGTAACCCCTTGTACAAAGCCATGCGCAGACCCTGAGCAACAAAAAAATAAATGAAGAACTGGAGGGCCCCTGACAAGTTGCATGCATGCATAAGCATATCATGAGCATCGAATGTTCATGTAGATAAGATCGCATCTGGCATCATTTTCATCTGTGTAAACTGCAGGCTCCTGCCGTGAACTTGGTCCCCAAGAGGAGATGAGAAGACGAGCCTACACTGCAATCTCCGGCAAGCCAACAAATAAGTTATTTCTCTTATCCATACGTGTTCTGTAAATAAGGAGTTGTGCACAAGAAACTTAGGTGTTCCCATCCCTTGACTCAAATGTTGCTTCGGTCAGGATGGTCGCAGTGGCCTTTGACGAAATTGGATTGGCGGGGGGCTAGTCCCTCTTCATGATTTGTGCCCGGTAGGCCTAACTCCGCAGCAACAAAACTGGGGGTACCGGTGTGATAGCCTATCGGGGGAAACTTCTTTCCTTCAAAGTATAGAGGCATCCCACCTCTGCATGGACATATTACATGCACGAGTTCCCGACAAGGTTTATCTTTTTCATTAGTATGCTGATCAAACAAGTACATACCTTATAGGAAAAAAACATGGATTAAAGAGATTACATAGTTTGAACTAAAATTTTGCAAGTGCCTACAAATTTAAGATTGAAAAAAAGATAAGTGCCCCGTAATCTCCTCTTTTCGCTCTTCCTCCGCCAGATATTGCGGTGGGAAGTGAAGAGGACTAAACGAACGCCCAGGCAAGAGCCCACCCCGGCCGCGTCATGGCCTGCCGTGCATAGCCTGATAAGATTGGAAGTGGCGGGGCTGCGAAGGAGGGGCACAATAAGCAGCTGGGTGGTGCCCTGGTCACCACCTCCAGGACCAGCAAGAAGCCCCAGCTTAGGAACCAGTGTGAGAAACCACCGAAGCTCAGTTGGAAGACTGCTGGATGGGGCGAAGGCACAAAGAGAACATCCCTCCCCGGCTATCACCCGAAGAGACTTGTGATGATGGTTCTGGGAAGGGAGGGGAAGAGCAGAAAGACATGGCAGCAGGTTGCCAATAGGAGATAAAGGCGTTAGTGCCATCGTAGTCCGACCTGACGCCCTGCCACCCACCTTCTCCGTCTTCCCTCGTTTGCTCTCCATCACCACCACTCCAGGGAGACGCCGGACCCTCGGCCCATCGCCTTCCCCAGAGATGTGGCCAACAACCGAGACGGCCAGGGCGCTCGTGGCGCACCGCTCCCCACCTTGGCGGGCAAGAAGGTGCCCTTTTCTTCAGTATCGGCCTCGATTCCACTGAAAGGAGCAGTGTGATTACCTACAATTCTGAGCCCTACATCTCAGACGGATGTCGGAGGCCCCAAGAACCTGGCCGCCAGGCCAACGAGCTGCAATGGCTCGTGGCCAGATCCAATGCTCCCCACCAGATGGTCGGCCGAGGCAGAGGAGGCAAGCATTTCACCACAATGGGAAAGCTTGATATCTCCTGCACCGCGAACGGCTAGCTCGCTGCACCACCTCTGGACCTGGACCAGGCTCACTCCCCAAGCATCAGCTCAAGCATTTGGCATCGCAACCCCAAGCTAGGGCCCGGGACCTAGCCTTGGGCTCTCCCGTTCAGCATAACCAGCATAAAGCAGAGGATGGAGGGGGAGGGATATGAGGATGAATGCGTCCGCTCCTCCCCCACCCTTCCTTTTATAGGTGGGTCGGGGCAGAGAGCCGATCCCTCAGCGGGTAATAGCCGCCCACCTCCGCCAATCCATGAAGGCCGGGGCCCCTGCCTTGATGATTTACCGCACCATGCGCCTCCGTTACCTACCCCACTTGATGCATGCAGCATACGTGGCTAAGGATAAGGGCATGGTGGGAAGAGTGAATTGGCAGTTACTCACCCGTGCGTTAAAGTCATTCACGGGCCATTACAAAAGTGGCCCCACTACAATTGGCATTACGCGACACGCGGGAGAACCGGAAACTGACCTGGACTCAGGTTAATGAAGAAGCAAACACGATCTCAAAGAGCAAGCCACCACTATGCTCCTGCCTATGCACTAGGTAGGGCCTACCCTGACGATGCCCGACAGCACATTCGAGCTAGGCCCGGGGGCTCCTGTAGGTGCAACAAACCCTGGATCCATTGCCCAGACTGTGCACAAGCCTAAGGACAAGTTTGTAGCACCCAAGATCAGACGCAACACTAAAGATCAGTCCTTTGAAGGACCAAAGTGCAAATCAAGGGGGCCAAGTCAAGCAAGAGAAGCAAGATATCACTAAGGGAGAGACCTCCCTTGCCTGGCAGGTGAGCCTGGTGAGGTTGTGTTTACCCCTGAAGCAAGCCTCCAGATCGTCCTGGCAGGCCTGCCGGGGCTTGCGGAGGCAAACCACTCCACCGCACCACCTCACAGCGACGGGCACACTGTGATATGACACTAAGCAGCGTTAATGCGCTCTATCCTCCTGCAGAGTTAGGTATGACGGCATTGTTTGCTATCTAATTAGTATGTAAAGACTGATTTGCCACTATGGTGACCCCTTGACCTATAAAAGGAGGCCCATGGCAACCGTAGAAAGTATTCGGACCCTCGCACATTCAGACATGCGTAGCCACGCTCGTCCCAAGGCAACCTTGCTGGGCAAGAGTGCCGCATTCTCCACCATTATCCACCATCAATCCACCAAAGCAGGATTAAGGTTTTATGCCTCGCGGTGGCCCGAACCTGGATAAAATAGCACCTGTGATCTCTGCCGTGCTGTGTTATGCTTCTCCGCTCTTGGGCAACATGCCCATCCCCCTGCTGAACAAAAAGGGGCTCATGGCCACATAGGTGGTCGTGGTTTTCCACGACATCGGCGCCGGTCGATCAACATGCCGTAGTCCTACCTAAGCTCAACAGAGAGGTCACATGCCGGTCTACATCCTAAATGCAAAGGGGTCATGGGCCAATCGTCCTTTGCAATCCTGCGCGTTGCGAGCATGGTCGAGATCAGTCCTGGCTACCTCCTTATACAAGGCAGGTGCTTACGCGGACCACCCGAGCGCATGTCGCTCAAGTGTGGCGTCTGAAGAGCTTCCGAGAGAATCATACGACGCACAGTGCCCATACTTATTCCCGCGTGGTGGTTAGTGCGAAAAGGCCAGAGGCCTACTCGGATCAAATATCCAAATCGTTAGTGTCTTGGGAGCATGCGGTAACAATCCATGATCCACGATATTTGGTCCCATCGCCCCATCTCACGGACTTGCGGCAAGGGCTAAGAATGCCCGGTTGCGCCATGTGGAAAACTCACGGGTATCCCCCAGATCAACCTGACTTCACATCACTCGCGGGTACCCCTCAGGGCCAACCCGATTTCATCATGGTTCTGTGGTAACTCAAAGTAACCGTGTGTCCAAAAAAAGCAAGGGGGAAACCCAATGAATCACCCTCAATGGATTCCTACTCGATGTAACCGTCAAGGTGGACTTGGAGGAATCACCCACGATGGTCCACACGTGAAGGGTCGCACTATGGAGTCGTTATCAGGAGTGGTGAAGGAGGAATGACCCTTGATGACCACGAGTGAGTATCTACACTACAGGGTTAACATCAGAAGTGCTGATGAGGTATCACCCTCAGCACTCGATAGTAACTCTCCAGAGTCGTACAACTCACACTACAAAAAATACACTTCCGTGATGATAAGTGTTTGTCACAGTAGGTCACTTTTTCTGTCATGCATGTACATCCTTGACGATTTTATGATAGAATCAAGATAGTCATACCTCTGCTGTTGTAGAAGTGTTCCATGACATTACCAAAATTATCATCATGGAAGTGTCCACTTCCACGACGATAAATCGCACGTCATGGAAGTGCTTTCGTCAAGGGTGACCGACACGTGCCATCGACCGTAACGGCTCGCCGTTAAGCTATCAGGTCTGGTTTTGGATCCGATAACCCGTTAACAGCCCAGACCAATGGGGATTTTCCACGTGTAAAATTCTCATTGGCCAGAGGAAACACATGTTGGCTCACCGTTGGGACAGATGTAATCCACTCATTGGACAAGAGGCACCTATGATACGTCGACACGTGGCACGACCCAACAGAGGCCCATTCCGGTGAAAAGGTCGGGCCTATCAAAATAAGCAGGCTGGCCCATTAGTGGCCTACTTGAGTCGGGCCCATTTACAAGTACGACACATACAAATTACACAAAATCGACCCATCAAAGGCCCATTCTAGATTTGCCAATTTACAGCCCATTGACAGTTTAAGCCCGTTAATGGCTCGCTACATTTTTGGGTCCAATTGTGGCCCGAGCTTCTTTCGGCCTGTTAGCATCCCATCGTCATTTCCAGCCCGTTAACGGCCCAAAACGTCTTTTGGCCTTTTCTCGGCCTATTCTGCAGTTGGGCCAATTCTAGCCTGTTCTGACTTTAGGCCTGTCCTCGTCCCATTCGGTAAATGGGCCAACTCTTAGCCCATTTTGTCTATCGGCCTGTTAACGGCCAGCACAATAGTTGGGCCTTTGACTTTAGGTCCATTAGGGGCCCACGTTCCGCAAGGCATCATTTCATCCCAACGGGACTTTCGGCCTTTTAAAAGCCTAGTTTGCAAATTGGGCCTCCTCTGGCCCATAACACTTTTGGCCTCTTACTGGCCCGTAAAGTAAAAGGGCCGAGACAAAATTGACATTTATTTGGGCCTGCTAAAGGCCCGTGGGCCATTTCCATTTATACGGCCATATCGAGCTTTAGGCCTGTTGACGACCTGCTAAGAGTCGTTGTTACAGTGGGCCACATCATTTGGGATCCACTTAATTTTATTTTGACCAGTCTAATTAAGGTCTGCTTTGACTAGACATGTTTGTTCGTTTGTATGGCATCCAGGAAATGTTTGGGCGTGTTGGCCCCCGTTTCAACGATATAGCATATTCAAGAATTATCCTACTCTACTATCGCCTCTAAAAACATACACTATACAATAAAAAGACTAAGGCATAGAAACGTAGAATAGCCCTACACTATACATAAAGAAATTACAGCTGAATATATCCACTGGGCATTATAGTTTGGCACCAGTGATAATAAAGCGTACACAAACAACTAATTACATACACTGGACAAATAAAGCTCATACATCATGGACACGCATGAACAGAACTTACCATTTGAACTATAATCTCTTAAAAAATAGGATTGGCCAAATTCAGATAGCACAAATTTCAGTCTGCAAAATCGCCAATTCCTTCGTGGTTACCTCAGTGTCTTGTTTCATTTTTTGACTCCTGCATCTAATACCTGCAGGTCCAGTCTTAGCTTGTTGATTGTATGTTGAGAATCATGTACACGTTGTCTTGCAACCTCTAGTTGATGCTCGAGAACATCAGCACATTCCAATTCGAATCCATAATCATTTGGTAACGGCCATGCGACACTTCTCACATATCTTTGTGTTGATGTCATTTCATCCTGAAATGTTTCTGTAAGTACACATGACTAGGGAAAAAATATAGTTACAACAGTGAAGCGAGCGAGATAGACTACTTTGTACATGGCAAAACAGGACTAGCAATAATGTTACACGTCATGAAGCATAAGTAGGTGATATTTTCAAAATTATAAAGAGGTAGTCTGTGCAGCCTGCATACAGAAATCTCTCTTAGCTCACCAGAGGAGCATGATGTTGGGGCCCAATCCAAAACACAGACAAGTTACAAATTTAGACAGCACGTTGTGTATAAGTAAGCAAGCAGTTGGCCATTCTATGGCTCAATTAAAGTCTTAGGGACCATAATGAACAGTAGAGGGATTCATACAAACCTACTATAGCAAGCAAAACTATGCAATCATTAGCCTAGTATAAACTAGATTGTGAGCCTCATGCAATAATAGTTGGTTAATAGACTTCAAAGCTTCAGGCACACTTCGCCAGAGTAATTAAATGGTAAGACCTTTAATTATGTCAACTAATAGTTATACAAGTACCCAACATCAGGCATCATTGTTTGGGTATCTCATTAACTGAGGACAAATAAAGCAATTGAAAAGAGCAAATTTACTATGCCTGAAACAAACAAGGAATTGAACTATTGAGTTGGATACAGTGACTTACCTTAATTGTCAGGGCAACTCCTACTTCTCTTGCAACGCTCCTTCCTAACATCTTGTACTTGGAAATCCTCAATCTTATCTTCATTGCATCCCCTCTGCAAGGTGACACAAACTAGTTACTCGTCTCCTTGGAAGATAAATATGCATACTTTCCAGTCTATGAACAACACAAAAGGATGAGATTATAACAAAACAACACCACATAATGAAACATGCCACATCTCTTGCACTTGCACACAATGAAATGAGCATTTACTATGTCTGCAATATGTAAAAACTAGGCATACCTTTGAACTAGATCTCCAGGTACTCTTGGAGAGCCTACTTTAGTGTACAGCCAAACCGTTATGTCACCTATGAGTTAGACAAGGCCCCACTACAACAACCCTTAGAGTTTAAATCGTTGACAAGCTCTGTTAGAGTGTTAGGTCAAGAACAACAAGTAATCAAAGCAAATAGTCCTAGTATGGCTGGCTGATGCAAACAAGCAATTTAACAAATGTGTGAGCAAATCTTACATATCAAGAAGAGAAGCAAAGAAGGAGGTTTAAAGACCATCACTTGACTGACCAGATTTAAGGGACATTTAAACATCATGTGCAACGTATGAAGTAACATAAACATTGCATATTCTAGATTCTACAATGGAATGCACATGTATTAGGTTATGCCATGTATGATGATGCCTAAATGTACACTATAGCAGGCAGGAGTGATTCATCATTGCACGCACAATTGAATTGCAGGTTAATGGCCAGTTCGATTCTGCCTTTTCAGGGCTTATTGTCAAAATAAGCCATAAAAGATGTAAAGAAGTCATTTTTGAGTTATGGGCTTGGGCTTAACTTATTTCGCTTTGGAGGGGGGTGTTTCGGGTAGAAGCTCACTAAAAATTGAAGGGAAGGGGAATAGTGAAATGACACCGTTGTGTGCCTATATTACACTCAAAATGCAACTACTCATGCTCACGTCACACCTGACCCTCAAGTAAAAACAAACCCGCAAGCGTTCATTGCCCTGCCTGCTTGCATCTCCTCTCCCCTTTCCCTCTACCTCGATCCCCTGCCTGCAGCACTAGGGTTCCTCCAGCAAGCCGTCAGCACTGGTCCCATCTAGCCTGGTCCTCAACGATGCTCTGTCCAGCTAGGCTACATGGTCGGCGGGTAGGGGCATATCTCCTCGGCTGCTCCTCCCTCTGGCGCCACCGTTCATTCTCATGGTCTCTAGCAACTGCTCCACTATGGTCCATCCAACGCACTACTCCGACGGGCGCCGCACAACTACGGTTGATGCCACACTGCGGCAGAAGGCACCTTATTCCCCCTCCCCTCCTCTCAGGCCGTGGCCTTGAGGTGCTATTGAAGGATGATCTCATCCAACAAGGTGAGGATCTCCTCTGATTTTTTGCCAAATTTTCATTCTAATCCACTATACGATGAATTGCTATGAGCTGCTTCTGCTGCTGCTCTATGATGCATTCCTATAAGCTGCTCCTGCTGCTGTTATGATGAATTGCTATGAGATGTTGCTGCTATATGATGAATTGCTATCAGCTGCTGCTAGTATATGATGAGTTGCTATCTGCTGCTCCTGCTGCTGCTTTATGATGAATTGCTATGAGCTGCTTCTGCTGCTGCTATATGATGAATTGCTATGAGCTTCTCCTACTGCTGTTATATGATGAATTGCTACGAGCTGCTGCTGGTATATGATGAATTGCACACTGCTGCTGCTATATGATGAGGTGCTATGAGTTGCTGCTGTTGCTATATGGTGCTTTTAGGTGGTGCTGCTATATGATAATAACCAGCCACTTGGACCATCAAATTTCAATAAATAATTGTTCTTCATTTAAATATGCGTCATGCGTTCTTCATTTAAATTAGAAAATGGGATCTCTATGGAAGACATTGACCAAAGTAGATTTTGCCAAGTAGACGGTATCTTTGTATTTGCATTTTGAACCAATAGTGATGTCTTTTTTTCCTATCATATGAATTACTGCACTGGGTTCAATTTGTGATGTTTGCAAGTCAAATTAATTTTCATATGGGCAGCAAAATGAAAAAACATAATCCAATCTAGACTTTTCACTGATCATACCAAAGATAAGCTGAAAAGGAGGCCATGAAAAGAACTGGTTGGCTTAGTACGTGGAGGTTATATTCACAGGTGCTTATTTTCTTAGGATAACTCGTAATAACTGTCCCTAAGAAACTTGGCCAATAGAATTGACATACAAATAACATGTCAGGATGATTGCAATGCAGGAATGACCTACCATAGCACACTGTATAGGCTCACTGCTGCCTCTCCTTTGTTTTGCGACGTTCCATGAAATTGCCACATACATCTTGTACTTTTTCATTATGTAACCATATCTGCAAGTTGACATGGCTAATTTAAGACATCTCTACATATAATACATTGCATATCCCTTGCACATACTTAAACCACCAATTAACGATTGTGTGCGTAGCATAAACTAGCAATGACTATGTGTGCTGGACTAGTAGGCACTCTAAGGGATCCTAATGTAGTGCATTGGAATTCCTACATGCCACCTATGATTTTGTGTAATGTACTGCCTCTGTTCCTAAATATGTGTCTTTGTAGATATTCCAGTATGGACCACATACAGATGTATATATATGCATATTCGAGTGTAGATTCACTCATTTTGCTCCGTATGTAGCCTATAGTGGAATCTCAAGAAAGACTGATATTTAGGAATAGAGGTACAAGGTAGTATCATGTATGACATCTACATATCTAATTTAGCAGCCAGTAGTGGAAATCATTGTCTGCACAAAGGGATTACTGGTCGAAAATCCTAGCAAAGCACGCTGGCAGGCACACAACAATACAAGAGAGAGAGAGACGCACTTACAAGATCATAGCAATGCCTCAGTCCAGGATCATGGTTGGCCAAGCTGTTAGATCCAGAAGAAACATCGTCCTTGTCATTTTTGCCAGCTGCATAATAGGTAACAGTGACCTGCTAGTATATTTGAAGTACATTGGGCAGGTGATGTTGGACGGGTTTAAAGGTGACAAGTACCTAGGCCATGGCGGGTGCTTGGCATCTTTCCAGACGGTGGGAATCAAGTTAGAAACGTCAAGGGTGATGACGTTGTGCTGGCTGTCGGGGTCCGGTAAGGAGATCTAGAACCGTTGAGTAGGGTGTATGTGGAGCAGCTCCGGTAGGGTGGACTAGGGTCTGGGCGAAGCGGATCCGTGGCCGTGAATGATGGCATTGGTGAAGTTGCTCCAGTGGTTGAGTTAAGGATGGTGTCAATGATGGGGATCTACGACCATGGACGGGGTGTCAGAAGCTACTCTGATAGGTTGGATAAGGGTGCCACAAAGCTGATCTGAGGCCATGGAATTGTGAGTTGGCAAAGCGGCCCCATTAGGGTTGAGAATGGTATAGGCGAAGCTACTCTGGTAGGGTTGACGATGGTGTCGGTGAAGCGGCTCCGGTAGGGTTGAGGAAGGTGTCAGCAAAGAGGATCAGAGGCCGTCGACGGGGTGTCGATGGGGGGATCCGGGCTAGAATTGGCACCATGGACAAGGCCGACACTGAATGAGCTGTGGTATAGTGGTGGATGAGGAGTCTACTTGTTTCTAGGGAAGGTGGGAGGGGTAGATGCGGCCGCAAAAGCAGATCCGGTGAGGTGGACGCTGTTGGCAGTGAATGGGCTTTGGTACGCCAGTGGATGAGCAGTCTAAGGTTTCGAGAGGGGAGGGGTAGAAAGGCCAATGAAGTACGAACGGCGTAATTTAAGATTCTCTGGTGTTGTGTAGTTAGTCGTTTTTGCGGGAGGGGGAGACGAAATGGGGGTGCCCTGTGGTGGGGGAACCGGAAGTTACCAAAGCAGCCCCGACCTATTATGTAGATGAGGGCGGTAGTGTAACTGTTGGTCTCCGTGCACCAAGGATAAAAAGGGAATTTTGCATGCCAAAGACTAGGTGGCGGAAATTTTAGAGGGAGGCGGGAGATTTTGCCGCCCGCGGGAACATTCGTATCCAGTTTCAACTAATTATGGACCGTGCTAGCAGGAAGGTCATGCGAGACTGTGTACACGGGGCACGCGTTAGTAGTTAATAACTTGTGTGAAGTCCACCCCAGAGAAAAAGACAATAACTCGGGATGATGCGACGATAACTTGGACATTCACACAGGCACGGCCAATCGTACGGGTGTAGAGGCGCGTTCACAAAAAAGGGATCAAACGCTTAGCCTATGTGTTTCTTGTGTAAATAGATAACTTGGTGCCATTGGTTATTTACTTTAATCATAACGCATTAACGTGTTAGTGTAGAGGCGCACAGAAAGAAATGGATATTGTAGTCCTACAAAAGAAATGGATATTGTAGTCCGCTACTTAAAAGGGTTACCTCATATGATTACGTAGCCTCCATTTCATAAATTGCGTACCCATTGAATTCATATATGAATATTACATATATTACTTCATAATAGAACCTTAAATCATCCAAGACTAATGAATTTGAATGCAAGAGTAACAATGGTGCATATACATGATAGCTACATTGGTTGTTTGGAGAAACATCACTGTAACTTTGGCATGCACAACTGAAAAGGTTTATTTAGATAGAAAAAATGTGATATGTGAGTGTCCAATCTTTATAGCGTTAAATCGATATTGTACCTTTGGCCACGATACAAAGTAGATATTGATTTATGTTCAAGCGATGCATGTCCACGATCGCTAGATAGTGATATGTGAATGAATTGTGCAATCTCTCTCACACGCATACATATCTCATTTCCTTGTGGGCATCGGAATCACACACGCGCACTTCGTATATTTCCCTCCCTCCGTCAAGGTTAGAATTCGTCTTTCTACCCCGTCCTACAAGTCTCTCACACAGAAACACACACGCTCTCTCTGTCAAACACGCCCACCCATATAATTCCGACCACCCACAGCCACTAATGTCTCAAAGTATAATTATGTCTCTCACACATATGCCTAAGGTTAACTCGAGTTCCGGAACCATATGAATACATACAATGGGATTCCAGCAGAGCACCTTTTGTTTTGAGATTTCACGCTCTCTCTCTCTCCCATGCACACACACACACACACACACTGTGACGCCCGGATAATTAGGCTACAATAATCCCGCGTTAACGATGCCACATCACCTCGGTTACTGTTGATAAACTCGAGTTAGTTCAAAAACGATTCAAATTAAAATTTAAAATATAGGCAAACAATAAAAGTTTTCAAATATTAAAATTTAAATGTTCGGAGTGAACCAAATAATACATAGGTAATTATGGTGGAGGAACCACACTCTTATAAAATGTGTAATTATTCTAAAATGAATAAAACAGTAGCAAAACCGATATTTAAATGCTTTTATAAATAAATAAAATACTAAACTAAATTGTTTTGGGATAAAACCTTTTGTGGCAGTGGTTTCATGGTATTACTAATTTAGGGATCATTTTAATATTAAGTAAAAAGTAAACTTAAAAGAAAGTAAAATAAAAACAAAAAGAAAATAAATAGAAAGAAAAGAAAACACAAAACCAGAAAAGAAAACTAACAAAAAAAAGA